>NW_020948392.1:344619-355168 GCF_900497805.2 Vombatus ursinus | reverse complement strand
AGAGAGAGAGAGAGAGAGAGAGAGAGAGAGAGAGAGAGAGAGAGAGAAAGAGAGAGAGAGAGAGAGAGAAACACAAAGGGAAAGAGAGGTCTTACCTTTGAAAATTTCTCTGACTCAGGACATTTTCTAGTTGCAATGTATTGTGTTGAAGAACAAAGACAAAATTCTGTAATCAAGATTAAACCGGGAGTACAAAGTTTAGGTAACAGTTTTGATTATTCAAGCAGAACAATGGTAACTTAACTTTCAGTACACCTTGAACAATCATTTGGATAAAACCATTCAATTCCTCTTTTTACTTCTCCCTCTTGGGATGCTACTCCTTTCAACTCCATCTCAGGAGATACTTCCATTAATTGAATTAATCAGTCTTTCTTGCTTTCAGGTTGATCCTTTTGTCATTAACCTTCTTGGGGCATATGCCTAACAATGGAATCTCTGGGTCAAAAAGTATGGACATTTTAGATACTTTCTTCAAATGATTCCAAATTGCTTTCTAGAAGGGTTGGGTCAATTTACAGCTCCTCAAAAACAGCATTATTGTGCTTGTCTTTCCATAACCCCTCCAATATGGACTATTCCCAATTTTTTTTTTCATTTTTGCCAATTTTCTGGGTATGAATTGAAACCTAATTTTATTTTGATTTGCGATTCTAGCTATTAATTGTTTGTTCATTTCTTTGACCTTGTAACTGATTGCTTTTGGTTTCAAATATTTCCTAGTTGGTTACATATGTTGGAGATGAGATCATGTTAGAGATATCTGATATACCTAATTGCAATAATTTTGCTCATGAAAAATCTTTTCAATTATATAATGATTAAAATCATTTTATCTTTTGCTATCATATTCCATTGCCATGTATTCCTCTATATATTGCCCATAGTTGTGAATCTTATTATCTTCCAGATTTTTTATGGCATGGTCTTTAAGTCACATATCTATTTGAAGTTATTGTGATATATGGTGTGAGATTTTGGTCCAACCCTATTGACCAGATGGCTTTTTCATTTTTCTAGCAATTCTCATTAAATAAGGAAATTTTCCAAGGTAATTTGTTTCTAAGTTTATTACACAGTAGATTATTAGTTCATTTATTTCTGATTTTTTCTTCATTTACTCTGTTTAATTGGTTCACCAAGGGATCAAGTTGGGGACAAGAGGACAGGGAGACAAGAGGACAAAGCGACAAATGCAAAGGTGATGGCAACTATCATCATGATAGGACCAGCGTTTTCCTGAAGTGGCTTCTCCCCACCGCAACCAACCTGATTGGTCCCAGCTTCCTGGTTTAGGGGTATAAAAAGCTGAAGGCCATAGTCATGAGGAGTCTGTGCCTCTCAGTCTTGGTGGGTTCCCAAGAAGCTGGAGTCTGATGAGGGGAACTGAACCCAGAGAAGTCACAAGCCACTGTAAGCTTATTACATATTCTTACTGTATTAGGATAAAGTAAACCTCCTAAATGTTTGGTGATTTGCAAGTACTTCATTTTGCCCCAATATTGAACTTGAACTAAGAGTGTATTGTTGTTAGAACCATGCCTTCAACAACCACGTTCTATCAGACTGATGGAACCAACCCAGAACCCTGAGTCCCAAAGCCCTGATAATAGTGGTGCCCTGCTTCCAGCCAGGGTTCCATAACCATCATCCAGGGAAGAAAGCCCTGTGGAGGTACGAATTGGTGACTTCTTCTGCAGGTGCTACAGCCCCGACTCCTTAGCAGCCATAGCTACCTGAAGACCCATAAAAGAAGGTTCTTAACACCAAAGTCTTTTGGCACTCTCAAAAAACTCAACATCAGAAGTGGATCTATTATTACCAGAGAAAATAATATTAAAGAAAGTATATTATTACTTGCTTTTCTCCAGCACCCTAAAGACCATGAGGTCTTACCATTTGATTTACAATTTTAACCTTTTATAAGTGTTGTGAACTACTTGAGAGCAGCAATTAACTTCTCTTTTCTATGTGTATCCCTAGTGCCTAACATAGTGCCTTGTGTATAGTATAATGAATGTTTGTTTGTTATTCATTTATTTATTTAAATTGATGCTGAAAATATTCCCACTTATATGATGCTAACTACCATTTAATATTAATTTATTTTCTTTCTCCATGCAATTCAGAGAAACAAAAATAACAGCAGAACATATTTGCAATTTATACCCCAGCCTGTCATCTGTGACTCAGTATCTCAAAGTCTGGGATTTACATAGACTAGGTTTTATTTGGTACTGTTCTTTCCCCTCTCCACCCACATAGTTAGTCTCTTGGGTTTGTGTGGACTATACCAAGAATTTGCCTTTGGAATTTCAGAATATGGTTGATGTATAGGTTTCTACTGAAGTGAATGAAAGGACTTGCATATAAGTGCCCACTTAACAGTATATACTTTGGATACAGGACTTTATTTTAGCCCACAAAAAAAGAATATAAAGTAACATAGAAGACTTATAATAGTCCTTTAATGATGATAGCAAAAAATCTCCTCCTGTCATTGATGAGTCTTACTTTCTCACCAGGGACCTTATACAGTTCCCCAAACTCATAGCACCACCCTTTAGTTTTGACTCTCTTCAGTGGGGAAAGCATTTAAGATTGATTAGAATTCAACCCCTCAGCCTTAAAAACAGCATGGTCTAGTGGAAGACATGTGGTGCTATCTTTTCTTCCCAGGAGAATCTTGGCTGTACAAAACTCTTTTCTTCTCTATGAGGTTGAAATGCAGGTGGCCTACTGCCTTATCTTACTTCCATTCAAGAAAATCTGATATATGAAAATCTGAATTTACAAAACAGCTAAATCAGGTGGTTGTTCTTCACATTACAAAAGGTTTCCTGCATTACAAAAGAATTCTTTATAGTTAAGCAGTAAGCTCAACTAGATCATTTAAGAGATGATTAAATTCATAGAAGTATGAGTTACACATAGCTTTACAGAAGTGTATCTGATTCCTGTTGTGCCAAGCAAACCAGGATTCTAGAAGCAAGTAGAACTGAATTATGTTTGTTTCTTTTAAATTGGGACCAAAATAGTAAATTTAAGTCCCACCATCTGAATAGGTTTCCCTTTGTAAGAGACATTGGCAAACTGAAGGGTGACCAAGATGGTGAGAGTATGGACATGCAACCACATCATGTACAGTATGATTGTAGAACTGGGAATTTTTATCTTCTAAAAGACAAGACACAGGGGAAATATGGCAGAGGACTTGAAATATTTGAAAGACTATCACATGGAAAAGATATTAATCTTAATTAATCTTATTCTATGTGTTCCCAGAGCTTAGTTACAGATAGAGAAATTTTTGCTCACTATAAGGAAAACTTCTTAACAATTAGAGCCATGTAACAATAGAATGGGTTACCTCTCATGGTGGTGAGTCCCTTATTACTGGAAATACTAAATAGAAGCTGAATAAAGATTTGTCACTAATATTAAAGAGATCCCATTGCTAGGTATGCACTTGAAGGAGGTCAAGAGTAGTCTCCTACACAGATGTATATATAAATATATGTACATATATACTATGTATGTGTATCTATATGTATATCAATATTATTTATCTATCCATATATATATACATATATGTATATCAATAACTTTTTTTGTTTTTAGCAAAGAACTGGAGTCTCAAGTTCCCATTGACTTAAGAGCAGTTAAACAAAATTTGTCCCATGAAAAATAATGGAATATGATATAATGCATATGAAGAGTATTGATCTAATAGTGGTGGTGGTATTCTTCCGGCAAGATGAGGGGTAAAAGGTGTTTGTCTAAGGAGAACTGGATGCTTTCCTTTAGAGCACTCCTTCATTTACAGCTCTGCTCTTTGGGCCATGACTTAATAGTTAATGACTTTAAACTAGCCCTTTGAGGATGGCATCCCTCAGATCATGGTAGATTAGGCTTGATAGTGGAACACAATGAGACATTTTTTCAATAGTTAACAAAAAAGATATTTACTTAACCAACGGGAAGCTATTCAATGAGGAGAGGTATTGAGGACTTCTGGATCTGAAGAAGCTAAGTGATGCTCCTTTGCTTGAGTTGCTTATCATGACTCATAAGCCTAGTATTAGAATCTGTTTGGAGCTCCTTTCAGATGCTTTTTTGTTGGGGTGTCAAGGATGTGAGGTAAATAGCTTGAATCTTTTGTCCCTTGAGCCAATCAAGCCTTAATAAAGTTTCAATGTCTTTTAATTTTTTTTTTCAGTGTTAGCCATATTGTAACAAAACAAGACAAAACAAAACAAAACAAGCAAGAAACATGAAGTGAAAAAAGTATGCTTCAATCAGTACTCAGTGTCTATCAGTTCATTCTCTGGAGGAGGACGGATGAAATTTTTCATCATGGGTCCTTTGGAAATGTTTTAAATTATTGTATCAATAGGAGTCACTAAGTCTTTTTAAAATTTTTAAATAGTTGAAACTTTTATTTTAAGTATAATTATGGTCTTTAACAAAAAACGAAAACTTAAGCAATATAAAAAAATTTGGCTAGAAAGTAGGTCAAAGCTCCAATGAACAGTGAACTTATAAAATGTATGACCTTGACAGTGGAAAAGTGTTTTTTTTTTTTACCTGCCAATCTCTATTCTTTCAAAGAATGGATTATCTTATATGTGATCAAATTTTCTATTTTCCCAGCATCTTCCCAGTCTTTCTTGGTCATTTCTTGTACTTGTTAATGAATAGGCTTTTTCTGTCCCTCTATAGCCATAACCTTCACCTTCAGTGGGCCCAGTTTGGTATATTCCTTGAAATCCTTTTCATCTTCATAAAACAAATAAGTAGATCAGAAACACCAAATCTGATACATAGATCATTCTTAGTATCTTCTGTGCTTTTTTGCAACTTGTTTACATTTTCCTTAGCATCTTCATAAAGAAAGGACAATCTTTCCAACCATGAAAGTTTTGTTTCTTTTCTTTTCTTTTTTGTTAAGTGTTCAGATTGACTGTATTTCTTCAGGAAAATCTTTTTGCTCTCCTAGGCCAGCTACTTGGGTAAGAAACAGAGGTGTGGATATTTTGAGATCTGCAAATCTGCAGTTGAATAGTTGACATATAAGCAGTAAGTTTTCTTCTTCTAGATGGTGAATAGCAACTTCCAATTCTGCTACTTCTTTCCTATGAAGTTCAACTTTTTTTTAAAGACAATATTCACCAAGATTTCTTGACTGCTGTGTTTATTGATATTCTTTGTGGCCAAGAATATAAGGAAAATGTCAGACTATTATAGCGCTTCTGGATGAAACTAGAAAGAGAATTAGCATAACACCTTGAAACCAATGGTTGAAAAGAGTTACTGTCTTCAACAATTGATTATGTTTACAATATTGCTCTTATCGTGTACAATGTTCTCCTCATTCTGCTCACTTCATTTTACATCAGTTCATATAAGTCTTCTCAGGTTTTTATGAAACCATCTTGCTTATCATTACTTACAGGACAATAGTATTTCAGCACAAGGGGCTATCATCAGTTATCTTGACCTATGTCTTGCCACTGGACACAGATGACTCTGGAGGAGAGAGTGAGGCTGATGACTTTGCACAGCTCTGCCACTTCTGCCAATTCACTTGCAAGTCAAGACATCACTCTTCTGATGTCACGTGTGCAAAGGTCAAGCACCAAACAACAATCCATCACAACCACCTACCACAGCTTATTCATCCATTTCTCAACTGATGGTCATTTCCTCAAATTCCAATTCTTTTCTACCACAAAAAGATTTGCTATAAATATTTATGTACATGTAGGTCCTTTTCTCTCTTCTTTGATTCCTTTGGGATACAGACCTTGTAGTGATATCTACAGTATATAACCCTTTGGACCTAGTTCCAAATTATTCTCCAGAATGGTTGGATCAGTTCACAACCCAACCAACAGTGCATTAGTGTACCTATTTTTCCACTCCAACATGTTTTCTGTCATGTTAACCAATCTTATAGGTGTGAGGCAGTACCTCAGAGTTGTTTTAATTTGCATTTTTCTTATCTATAGTAATGTAGAACATTTTTTATATGACTGTCGAAAGTTTGATTTCTTCTTTTGAAAACTGCCTGTTCATATGTTTTGACTATTTATCAATTGGAGAATGGCTTCGATTTTTATAAATTTGGCTTGATTCCATATATGTTTGAGAAATGAGGCCTTTATAAGAGAAATTTGCTGTAAAAATTCTTTCCCAGTTTCGTCCTTTCTTTTTAATTTTGACTGCATTGGTTTTATTTATGTAAAAACTTCATTTCATTTAATCAAACTTATCATTATATTTCCCATGACCCTATCTCTTATTTGGTCATAAACTCTTCTCTTATCTATAGATCTGACAGGCAAAATTTTCCATGCGCCCCTGATTTACTTATGACATCACACTTGATGTCTCAATCATTTTTACCCATTTTGACTTTATTTTGGTGTGTGATATGAGATGTCAGTCTATGCCTAGTTTGTGTCAAACTGCTTTCCAGTTTTGTAGCAATATTTGTCAAATGGTGAATTCTTGCACCCCAAAGCTTGGATCTTTTGGTTTATCAAATATTAGATTACTATGGTCATTTACTACCATATAATGTGTACCTAATTTATTCTAGTGATCTACCATCTTTTAGTATTGAATTGTTTTGATGATTATTGCTTTTTAATATAGTTTGAAATCTGTTACTGCTATTCTGCTTTCCTTCACATTTTTCCCCCATTGATATCCTTGATATTCTTGGCTTTGGGTTCCTCCAGATGAATTTTGTTACTGTTTTTTCTGGGTGTATAAGATAATTCTTGGGCAGTTTGATTGGTGTGGCACTGAATAAATAAATAATTTAGATAAAATTTTCATTTTTATTATTGGCACACATTATCCATGAGCAACTAATATTTCTCCACTTGTTTAGATCTGTCTTTATTTGTGTGAAAAGTATTTTGTAGTTGTGTTCATAGAGTCAGTTCCTTGGTCTGTCTTGGCAGGTAGACTCTCAAGTACTTTATATTGTCTGCAGTTATTTTAAAATGAATTTCTCTTTCTATCTTTTGTGTTTTGTTGGTAGCATATAGAAATACTAATGATTTATGTGAGTTTATTTTATATCCTACAACTCTCCTAAAGTTGTTAATTATTTCAACTAGTTTTTTAGTTGTTTTTTTAGCATTCTCTAAGTATACAATCATATCATCCATGAAGAATGATAGTTTTGTTTCCTCATTTCCAGAATCAGAACCCTAAACAAAATCTTTCTATTTATCTGTGGTCTTTTCTCAAGAATGCATGAAATTCCTCTATTTCTTTGGGTGCCCATTTTTCCTCCTGAAGAATTACACTCAGTTTTGCTGGGTAGGTGATTCTTGGTTGTAATCCTGGCTCCTTTGTCCTCCAGTCCTTTAAGGTAGAAGCTGCTAAATCTTGTGTTATCCTGATTGTGTTTCCATAATACTTGAATTGTTTCTGTCTGGTTGCTTGCAATATTTTCTCCTCGACCTGGGAACTCTGGAATTTGTTTAGAATATTCCTGGGAGTTTTCATTTGGGGATCTCTTTAAGGAGGTTGGTGGATTATTTCAATTTCAATTTTACCTCTGGTTCTAGAATATCAGGACAGTTTTCCTTGATAATTTCTTGAAAGATGATGTCTATGCTCTTTTTTTGATCATGGCTTTCATATAATCCCATAATTTCTAAATGATCTCTCCTGGATCTATTCTCCAGGTCAATTGTTTTTCCAATGAGATATTTCCCATTGTCTTCTATTTTTCATTCTTTTGGTTTTGTTTTATAATTTGTGGCTTTCTCATGGCATCATTAGCTTCCATTTGCTCCATTCTAATTTCTTAATTAGGAATTATTTTCTTCAGTGAGCTTTTGTACCTCCTTTTCCATTTGGCAAATTCTGCTTTTTAAGGCATTCTTCTCCTCGTTGACTTTTTGGACCTCTTTTGCCATTTGCTCTAGTCTATTTTTTAAGGTGTTATTTTCTTCAGTATTGCATCTCCTTTAATAAGCTGTTGACTCATTTTTCATGATTTTCCTGTATCACTCTCATTTCTCCTCCCAGTTTTTCCTCTGCTTCTTTTACTTGATTTTCAAAATCCTTCTTGAGCTCTTCTATGGCCTGAGATCAATTCATATTTTTCTTGGAGGCTTTGAATGTAGGAGCTTTGACTTTGTTTTCTTCTAAGTGTTTGTTTTGATCTTCCTTGTCACAAAGTAAGTTTCTGTAGTCAGTTTTTTTTCCCCTTTGTTTGCTCATTTCCCCAGCCTATTACTTGACTTTTTAACCCTTTGTTAAGGTGGGGCTCTTCTTCCAGTGTAGAGGACAAATTGTCCCAAACTTCAGGGGTTTTGTGCAGCTGTTTTCAAAGATACTTCTAGGGACCTGTGAGTTTTCAGTTCTTACAAGGTGGTATGATCTAAGGAGAGGTGTTTACTCCTCTCCTGGCCTGTGCTCTGGTCTGTGAGTGATGACAAGTACTCTTCTTTGTGCTGGAAATGTGAGGAGGGTCCCCTCTTCACTTCTGCCACAAACTCTGCTATGCTAGTACTCCTTCTCGCTCCAGGACTGCCACCCAGGACTATGACCCAGATCCAAGTATAGGCAGAGCAACAGAGTCCTATCTCAGTGCTAGCAAAGAGACTTCCATAATCTCCTTCTGACCAATTGTTCAATCCCCTTGCCATCTGTGTGCTGAGAACAGCCCCTACTGTTGCTGCTGCCAATTCAGTTACTCCCAAGGCCTACTTCTAGTTTGCTGAGACCAGGGCTATGCTGAGACTGGGGCTGTGTTGGTGTGGCCTGTGCTGGACTGCACTCCTTTTCCACCCAGGTCCAACAGACCTTTCCTGTTGACCTTTTAAGTTGTCTTTGGCATCTGTGGTCTGAGAAGTCTGGAAACCATTGCTGCTGCCAGTGATTCAGTACCACTTCTGGGTTTGCTATGGTCCAGTCTGCACTGGTGTGGCCTGTGCTGGACTGAGCTCCTCTCTCAGTCTGATGCAACTGACCTTTCCTATTGACTTTCCTGGTTGTCTTGGGCTGAAAATTTGTTTCACTCTGTCTTTTTATGGGTTCTGCTTACTCTAGAATTTGTTTAGTTATTTTTAAAGGTATTTGGAGGGGTTTGGGGGAGAGCTTAGATGAATCCCTGCCTTTACTCTGCCATCTTGGCTCCATCCCCTGCCCTGCATTTCTAATGCAATATTGAATAATAGTGATGATAATGGACATCCTTACTTCACTCCTGATTTTATTGGGAAGGTTTCTATATTATGTCTGTTAAAGATAATACTTGTCCTTGGTTTTATTTTATTATTCTTTTTTTTTAGTGAGGCAGTCTGGGTTAAGTGACTTGCCCAAGGTCACACAGCTGGTACATGTCAAGTGTTTGGTCTGAGGCTGGATTTGAACTCAGGTCGTCCTGACTTCAGGGCTGGTGCTCTATCCACTGCGCCACCTAGCTGCCCCTTTGTCCTTGGTTTTAGATAGATACTACTTATCATTTTAAGAAAGACTTCTTTTATTCCTATGTTTTCTAGTGGGTTTTTTTTTTCAATAGGGATAGGTGTTGTATTTTGTCAAAGCTTTTTCTGCATCTATTGAGATAATCATATGATTTTTGTTGGTTTTGTTAATGTGGTCAATTATGCTTGTAGTATTCCTAATATTGAACCAGCCCTACATTCCTGTTATAAATCCTACCTGGTCATATGACCTTTGTGACATATTACTCTGATATGATCTTTGTGATATATTGCTGAAATCTCCTTATTAGCATTTTATTTAAAATTTTTTTGCATCAATATTAATTTGGGAAATTGGCCTATAGTTTTCTCTGTTTTTGCTCTTCCTGGTTTAGGTAACAAAACCATATTTTTTGTGATAAGATGAATTTAGCAGTACTCCTTCTTTATCCATATTTTCAAATAGTTTATGTAGTATTAAAATTAATTGTTCCTCAAGTGTTTGGTAGAATTCTCTTGTAAATCCATCTGGTCCTGGAAAATTTTTCTGAGAAAGCTCATGTATGGCTTGTTCAATTTCTTTTTCTAAGATAGGGTTATTTAATTATTCTATTTTCTCTTCTATAAATTTGAGCAATTTACATTTTTGGCAAATATCCATCTGTTTCACTTAAATTGTAATTTTACTGGCATATAATTGGGTAAAATAACTCAAAGTAATAGCTTTAATTTCACCTTCATTGCTGGTGTATCCACCTTTCTTCATTTTGCTACTGCTAATTTGGTTTTCTTAAAAAAACAAAAAACAAATAACCACTGATATGTTTATTTTATCTCCCCCCCCCAATCCCCTAAGCGCCTAGTTTTATTTATTAGTTCAATGATATTTTTACTTTTAATTTTTATCAATCTTTCCTTCAATTTTCAGGAAGTCCATTTTGGTGTTCCATTGGGGATTTTTAACTTATTCTTCTTCTAGTTTTTTTCAAGTTGCACCCCCAATTCATTGATCTTTCTCTCTCTTATTGATGTATATGCATAGAGATACCAAATTTTCCCCACAGTACTTCTTTGGCTGCCTCCCACAAAAT
>NW_020948392.1:95497-344609 GCF_900497805.2 Vombatus ursinus | reverse complement strand
AAAATTTGGTATGTTGTATCATTGTTGTAATTCTCTTTTATGACATAATTTATTGTTTCTGTGATTTGTTCTTTGACCCACTCATTCTTTAGGATTAGATTATTTACTTTCCAATTAACTTTTAATCTCTGCTTCCATGGCCCTTTATTGAATGTAATTTTTATTGCATTATGGTTTGAAAATGAAGAATATAATATTTTCCTTTTCTGCATTTGGTTGTGAGGTTTTTATGTCTTAATACATTGCTAATTTTTGTGAAGGTGCCATGTACAGGTGAGAAAAGGATATAATTCTTTTTCTTACAATTCAACTTTCTCCAGAGGTCTATCATAGTTAACTTTTCTAAAATTCTATTCATTTCTTTTTCTTTCTCATTTATTTTATGATTTGATTTACCTAGCTCTGAGAGGAGAAAGTTGAGGCCTCCCACTGATATAGTTTTATTGTCTATTTCATCCTGTTATTCACTTGACTTTTTTTCCTTTAAGAATTTGGATGCTATGTAGTTTGGTACATATTGACATTATTTCATTGGCATACAATTGACAATATTTCATTGTCCATGGTGCCTTTTTAGGTCTATTTTTACTATTGCTTTGTTTGAGATAATGATTGCTACCCCATGCCTTTTTTTTTCTTTTACTTCAGCTGAAGCATAATAGATTCTGCTCCAGTCCCTTATTTTTAACTTTGTGTGTGTCTCTATTTCAAGCATGTTTCTTGTAAACGATATATTATTGAATTCTGTGTCTAATCCATTCTGCTATCTGTTTGAATTATTTCTCTTTGAGTTGGGAGCTCTTGAATTTGGCTATAATATTTCTGGGAGTTTTCATTTTGGGATCACTTCTAGGTGGTGATTGCTGGATTCTTTCAATTTCTATTTTGCTCTCTCATTCTAGCATATTAGGGCAGTTTTCCTTGATAATTTCTTGAAATATGATGTCTAGGTTCATAGACTTTCAGGCAGTCCAATAATTCTTAAATTCTCTTTCCTCAATCTATTTTCCAGGTCAGTTGTTTTTCCAATGAGACATTTTACATTTTCTTTTATTTTTTTCATCATTTTGACCTTCTTTTATTTATTTATTCATTCATTCATTCATTCATTTGTTTATTTATTTATTTGATGTGTCATGAAGTCATTGCCTTCCACTTGCTCAATTCTAACTTTTAAGGAATTATTTTCTTCTGTGAAGTTTTTCTTTCTTTCTTTCTTTCTTTCTTTCTTTCTTTCTTTCTTTCTTTCTTTACTTCTTTTAATATTTGGTCAATTCTATTTTTTTCAGGTATTTTATTCATTATTTTTGTGCCCCTTTTTACCAAGATGCTAATTTTCTTATTTTCTTTGTCTTATTTTCTTGCATTGTTCTTATATTTTTCCCAATTTTTTTCTCCACTATTCTTATTTTATTTTTTTGGAGGCAATTGGGGTTAAATTATTTGACCAGAGTGACACAGCTAATAAGTGTCCAAGGCCATAGTTGATGTCATCATTTTGAGCAAGTTATCTCCCTCTCTTCTTTAGGAAGAGGAGGGCTGAAATTATAATTAATTTCACAGCTGTCCAAAAACTCAAGTACATAGGCATGAGTAAATCCTTGGTTGCACAGACTAGCATGGAAAGACATATGAACTGATGAAAAGTGAACTGACTACAGCAGTGTTAGTTGAAAGAATGTTATGACATATATATAATTACGACCTATATATATATATATAAAATTATATATAATATGTACATATATATGTACACACACAAACACACACACACACACACACACACACACACACACACACACACACACACTGTGTAATTATAATGACCAAGCTTGGCCCAGAAGAAGAGATATGAGAATGCATTTCCTTCCTATTTGCAGAGGTGGGAGACCATGGGTATGGAGCTCCGCATATGCTGTCTGATTTAGTTGACGTGTCAGTTAGTTTTGCTGAACTGCTTCCCCCCCTCCCCGTGTTTTTAAAGATAATTGGATGGAGGAGTGGCAGGGATAAGTTGGGGAAATGAAAGTGATATGAAACAGATCAATACTTTTTAAAGAAAAAAATTCATGTATTGGGTTGTGACATTGACTAGATTGTTCCAAACCAATGATAATATTTGATGATTCCATAAAATATAGGGCTGGCTCTAGGGGTTGTGTTATGACTATGATGAGTATATTAAGTGTTACACTTTCACTTGGTCAATATGACAACAGTGATATAACAATCTGGCAGTTTACTATCGGGTGAAGTGATACCATATTATCAGAGAATTTGTTTTATCTGAGTTAGTAAAGTAGTTTTGTATAGCCAGTTAAACAGCTGAGTTTCTAGTTTTTAAGTCAATACTGTACAATAATTGCTATCCAGTAATTGAGACTAATTTACTGCCATAATCTTGTTATTATAATTTTTAAAAAATGTTTTAATTGAATTTTGGACATTGGAACTCATGATAAATGGACCACCAGGTCAAGTATGATAGTTACCAAAAGTTAAGCTTCATTTGTTTTAAGGAGTGATTTAAATAGCTATATAATAGAATAATCAATTTTCCTTCAATAACTTTGCATTTAGAAACAGCATTAATTTTTGAAAATAAAATGTGGGTTCAAGTCCTGGCTTTGCCAGTTAATGTCTTTGGGACCTTGGAAAAGTCACTTAATTTCTCTGGGCCTCAGTTTCTTCATTTGAAAATGAGGAACTTAGATGAGGTTATGATACCTGCCAACTCCAAATCAATCAATCAGTAAACATTTCTTAAGCACCTATTATGTGACAAAACTGTTATTATCTAGTATTTTTTATTATTCAATGCTTTTTATTTTTTGCAAAAAATAATTTTGGCAGTAGGTAAAAAAGAACTAGATTTGCAGAATGCTATCTCTGCTTTCTATATTTTCTATCCGAACTGAAGAGAAAATGGTCAATTTAGATTATTTTACCAAATGGACCTTGCAAAAATTTGAGATGAAGAGGCATGTTGCATAACCAGAAGAAGACTTATTCATCCTCTTCCTGATACCTTTTTAACAAGTGAGGAGGCTCATATCATTCAACAGTCAGCAGAGGTCCTCAGTTCCATAGTTCTATTATACATAGTAATTTATATTCCAAAGGCTTATTTTAATCTTTCAACTAAGTGATCATACTTAGCTATAGCCAGAAAGAGAGTAACCAACATATATGAGTTGAAATAGTACTTTTTGAGCATAGAAAAGACAGACCAGAACAAAAAGTGAAGGTAGATTTTCCTTATCCTGAATTGTTTTAGAAGAGAGAGAGAAAAAAGCAAAACAAAACCTCAGTATGTAAAGTTGAAGAAGGCTGTATAGAAGTTGTAGAATTGACTTTGAGCTCTTAAATTATTTTCCTTTTAGAATATAACTTGTACTACTGAGTTGTCTAAAAACAAATAAAACAAAATGTTTCTTTAAAATTTTTTTATTCTTATTTTTCTTGTTATTCTTATAAATCTGACAAATATCAACAAGCATGACCATTTCCATATACAAAGAAGAACAGAAAAGAATTGTGTATGAAACTATAAATATTATGTAACTTTTAAAAATATATAATAAAATTTAACATGGTAGGTCCAAAATTGTCCTGCATCTCTGTGTATCTTTCTGAACTTCCTTCTGCTCTCTTCAATGCATCTTAAAAATATTTTATTGATGGTCTTTACTTTCTTTTCTTTTTGTTTCTGACATTACTATCACTACCCTCTTCTCTACCCCCATAATTCTTTCTAATCTATAAAAAATGTCAATCCTTGTAACAAACAAGTATAGTCAGTCAAAACAAATCCACATGTTGGCCGTGTTTTATTCTGTAACTTTAGTTCATTACCCCTTCACCAAAAGGAGGGGAACATAATTAATTATCAGTCTTCTGAGTTGTGATTAGTTATTGTATTGATCAGTGCTTCTAAGTTGTTTCTCTTTACAATATTGTCAGCTTCTTGGGACATGACCTCCTAACTTCATCTGGAAACTGTGTCAATAAGTTATTGAGGCATGGCAACTTGAGTGGTCTGTGCTACTCACCAAGACTGAGATGTGGTTGTTACTCACCAAGACTACATGTGTTTGGGACCTTCTATACCTCTAGACAAGGTAGCTGGATCAAGGAAACTAGGGCCAATTAGGTTAAATGGGAGGTAGAAGCAGTGTCAGGGAAGTCAGGAAATCTGTGTTAGGGACCTGCCTATCCCATTACAATATGGAGGGCAGGTGGAAACTGGATCCATTTTTGGAATTCTGAGTAAATAAAGAACAAGTTGCCACAGGGACATACAAAGAAGCCAGAGCATAAAGAAATACTCATGCATATGCATATATGTCTTTGGACATATGCATACACGTATGTTTTTGATGGCACCTTTTTGAATAATTCTTGAATGTAAATCATTATTGGTACTGCATTATATTCTATACACATTATTAGTCTTTTATTATATTTTGAACCACCTGCATTTAGCCTATATTTTGTTCTACCTTCCAAGACCTTTTTTTTTTTTAAAATCAATAAACATGATATAAAAGGTTATATAAAGTCAGAGCATGTCTGGAAGAACCACAATTTATATGTAGTACCTGGGGCATCCTCTTACACATAATGACCCCAGGAAAAGTTGTCTCTGGTTCAGGGTATTTTGTGAGTTTGCATCCACTAAAAATTAAAAAAAAAATAACCAAACAGCAAAAAACTAGCCCAATGTATTTTCTTATATTATACAGCCAAATTATAATTTGATCCAAAACAAAGATGTGTAATGAAATAGCATAATATGAAAAGTAGAAATAGAATAACTCTTCCATAAACCTGGGGAACACTTTCCTACAAATACACATATAATAATTGGAAAGTGTTGTACATACCTAAGAAGAACAAATAGAGGAGTATATATGTAAAGACTACATGTAGCTAGGGCACATGAATGGAGAGTTTACTGTGACCTCCAGAACTATAGGACTACCAGAAGTTGGCAGAACCACCTGTCATTACTTAGGCACCACAGACTTTTTACCTTTCCAACCCAACCCTCCTTGCACCATTGCCCAGGTTCCACCAGGTGAAAGGTGTCCACTTTCAGATGGATGCTATGTTCCACATAGTACCTCTGCTGGAGGTATTATAGAACCCTAGTCCACTTTGATCTTTGAATCAATTATCTTCTGCCCTGCTATTACTCCCCAAGGTCCTCAGAATGGTACAATCTGCCTTCTTACTTTATTTACCAGAAGCTAAGTATTACTTGGTCTTTCCATCCTCCATGAGCTAGATATAAACTTGAGTCCGCCTTTATGTATTGTTTCCTCTACTAGAACCAAAGTTCTATGAAAGTATGGATAGTCTCATGTTTCTGTTCATATCCCCACTGGTTAGCACAATGCTTAACAATCAACCAAATAGTAAGTATTTATTAAGTGCATACTATGTGCCAGGCATTGCTTTAAACTCTGGGGATACAAAAAGAGGCAAAAGACAAGTCTCTCCTCTAAAGTAGCTTACAGTCTAATGGGGGAGACAACATGCAAACAAATATATACAAAGCAAACTATTTACAGGATAAACTTGGAAATTATAAACAGGAAATAAAAAAGAAATAATGTACTTGAATTAAGAAGGGTTAGGGTAGGCTTCCTGTAGAAGGTGGGATTATCATTGGGACTTAAAGGAAGCCTGGTAGGTCAATAGTCAGAACAGAAGGAAGAGGGCATTTTGTTTCTTCTTTCTTGTGGTTCCTCTCATTGGTTCTAATTCTAATTGCAACATGACTAATATGAACATGTTTAATATGAATGTATATGTAGAGTCTATATCAGATTGCATGCCACCTTGGGGTGGGGGGAGGGGGAGAAAATTTGGAACTCAAAATCTTATGGAAGTGAATGTAAAAAACTAAAAATAAATAAATTAATATTTAAAAGAAAAAAAGAAGAAAGAGGGCAGAACAGAGGAAAGAAGGCATTCCAGGAATGGGGGATGGCCAGAGAAATAATAAATAAAACTTAATAAATGCTTATCCATTCTATGCTGGGTTATGTCATTTTCCTGCTGAGCTTACACAGCCTGTAGCTTCTGAAAAGTGATGCTCCATTAATCTCCTGGTCACTTCTAGGTCTTCATCTGCTGGGGATGTGGTTGTGGAGTTTCTTGCTTCTTCCATCTTACGACTTCAACTAGAGTTCTCAGCTGAGGTGCTACCTCTTCTAAGACAAGTAGCAAACTATCATTTCTCTATTAGCTTAGATTCCTGAGGATGAAGCAACTTCTGTCTTAGTGATGGAGGTAAGCCCTTCACACACCATTAACTGGACTGCCTTTCTCTTTCTCTTTCTCTTTCTCTCTGTCTCTGTTTCTATCTCTGTCTCTCTATCCCTGTGTCTGTCTGTCTCTCAGTTTCATGGATGTTTCGCTTTCTTTTCTCAAGGAAAGAAATCTGTCAGTTTATGTAGTCTACATGCAACTTTTTTTTCCTCCAGAAGGAAAGTCTTGATTCAAGGCATCAAACACTTTTATTTTTGCCTTTATTATATATGCATGTATTCACATATGTCTTCATAGTCATATGTGCACCTTTGGCCAGTAACAACCTCCCAAACTTTGAAGCAACCCTACATATAAATAGAGAGATGAAGTAATGTCCTGAAGAGGAAGAGTTAAAGAAAGATATAAAGCTTTCTCATGAAAGAGTTTAAAACTTGGATGTTAAATCAGAGGCTTATTGTGGTAAATCCAATGAATTTCAGAAAATGATGTAAGTTGACTGATTTTATAAATAAGATTTAAAAAGATGATAAAAATGACCCACACTTGCTCTTTTATTTATGATATAAAGCTATTGGATAAAAAAATCATCCTTCCGTCTCTTGTATTCTTTCCTATTCTTTTGCTTCCTTCTTTCCCTTATCCTTAAGAGCACCATGGTTGCCTAAAAAATATCCAATTTGTTACTTCCTTAATTCAGCAAATATTTATTGGATCATATCATTTTCTTCTTTTTTTTTTAAGGCAATTGGGGTTAAGTGACTTGCCCAGGGTCACACAGCTAGTAAGTGTCAAGTGTTTGGTCTGAGGCTGGATTTGAACTCAGGTCCTCCTGACTTCAGGGCCAGTGCTTCATCCACTGCGCCACTTAGCTGCCCCTCAGATCATCTCTCTTCAATATAGCACTATGCTGGGTGCGGTGGGTGTATGTGAATATAAATTAGACACAATCTTGACCCTCAAAGAATTAGAACATATGATATAAAACTGCACAATTATGTAATAGTGCAAAATTAAATGCTGAGTGAGTGAGTTTGCTGATATTTATAAGATGATACAAACAGATAGGTTGAAATTACCAGGAAAGGAAACATGGGTAGGATTTACCACTTCCCTGTATCCTCTTTATTATGCCACCTGCTCTCAGGCAATAGTTTTTATTCTCCTCCCTCAATCCTCCCCTCCAACAACCTTCGACTATACCCTCTGGACACCCTAGCCTTGATATGTAAGTTTTTGCCTTTTCTTGCTAGGGTCTAGGCTTCTACTCTGGCTAATTCCTCACTGTTATCTCAGGGTGAGTCTTTTACCAGCACCTTGTGCGTGTTTTCTTCTCCCATTAGAATGTAAGCTCCTTGAAGATAGGGACTGTCTTGCTTTTTTGAATTCAGGGTGTTTAGCATGCAGTAGTTGCTTTAAAATATTTCTCTCTGTCCCTGTTTGTCTCTCTCTCTCTCTCCCCTGTCTTTTCCTCCTCCTCCATCTTGTTCTTTCTCCCTGCCCCCCCCCAAGCACAATCTCTCCTGTATTTCACCCCAAACATAGTTGGAGGATATTTTGGACTGGAGAGTGATTTCAGCAAAGACAGAAATGAACAGGGAACAATATACAGAATACCATGACTGTGGCAGAAAATTTGCCGGGAAGGGAGATGGAAGATAGCTTGGATAGGCAGGCTGATGCCAGAATATAAAGGGCCAGGCATGCTAGTTTGAGGAGTTTGGGTTTAATCTATAGGTAAGGAGAATTCATATAGTAAGATTTAAAGTCTAAAACAATGCTGGTTTCAGTAAATAATGTAGGGATGGGAACAAGAGATTAAGAGATTGCATGCTAGAAGAAGTTAAGGATGCTGTTCGAAGAGCTACTTAACTGGAATTATTTTTTTTCTCCCTAACTAGAAGATTATGCTTTCAAATTCCCCTCTCCCTAGCTTATTATTTTCTAGATTTAAACTTGGCTATTTATGGTAATATTTCTAAAACTATAGATTTCTTAATAGCTAGGCTCTGTTTCCTTCTTAATCCATTTTTAAAAAGGAAATTCTAAGGTTTTATTATTTGAGAAATTAGAAACAATCTGAAATACTTTGTTGCACCATTGTTACCACAGTTAACTGAGAATTGTGACCCCTTTATTGTGTTAGTCTGCCAAAAAGATGTTTTTTTCCAAGATGTTCATATCTATCTATACATATATATATATACACACACACATATATATACACACAGATATGTACATATGTATACATACATAGATTTATATTTTTGGAACTGCAATACAAATGGGGGGAAAGAAACAGGTAGAGGGGAAGGACAGAAGGAAGAGAAAAGGAGGACAGAGGATATGATTCACTAATTTGCTTATGAAACATGATAAAATAAGTATTCAGGTCTCTATTCTACTATATGGAAGTAAAACTGACCTTGCTATACTAGGAAATAGTAGGATGGGATAAATATTTTTTTTTTAACTGTCACAGTGTACTGCACAGTATAAGCAAGATGAAATCAGTGTGAGATAAGAAACAAGTGGGGGGAGGGGAGAAATAGAGTAAATATTTTTTTTTTCCTCAAGATATTGAGGCCATTTTATGAGAGCTAAAGACAGAACAGTTTCTTAGAGGCATTTTGAACACTCCCATGGAGCTTTTATTGATCTGCTGCAAAAAGTCATTTTCTTCTTTCAACTGTGTGCAACTTCTTTTGGGGTCAAAGGTAAAGGGCATACCTTGATCCCAAAGGGATAGTTTGGTTGAATTTTCTAAAGTAAATTTGAGTTGGAAAAAAATTCATATGGTATATTTATCCTAGGAGACTAATTTCACACAGAGTAATGTATGTCTTGTATTTCTTTTTCCTGCAAGAAGATTAACTATATATTTGCTTATGATTGGTTTGCTTAACTCTCTTACCACTAACTATTATCTTTGATCCTCTCTTTGTCATCTAAAGTAGAAACTATGTAGTATCTGGGTGTACTCTCCTTCCCCTCTCCCTCCGTCAGCTTGAACAAATAGATTCTCCCAGACAAGACAACCTAACGTTCAATGTACTCTGTGGGAGCATATTAACTCTGTCACCTAGCTCATGAGCCCCCACTGACATGATTCCTTTTCTGGGTAAGCAGAAGACTAATCAGTTCAAAACAAAGACATTAGGAACAGGAATAGGGACTGGACTTGTGATTTCATTGGTATAGGAATGAAATAACAGTAAGATAAGTGGCAATAAAATATTTTCCCCATAAGCCTGGGATGCCCTCTCCCCAAATTATATACACTATTAGTGGGTAGGGTAGACATATGTAGAGAACATGAGGGGAAAGGCACAGAGAACAGGCATAGCCATGTGGTTCACATGTGGATGAAGTAGGTGTGAGAGGGGCAACTCATACCTCTGGTGTTACATCACATTTGGTGATGTTCATTAAATTACTTCCTCTAGTTCTGTCTCTGCTAGTTTTGAGCAGAATTCAGTATCTGTGGGATGTGTGGGTGTTGTGGGTAGTGTCTTCTAGCATTGTTCTCTGAAGCACCAGTCCTGTGGTTGAAGTTGGTCACTGCCAGACAGTCCCACTAAGCAGGAAGTTGTGCAACTGGGTGTAGTTGGAGGCTACAGAAGAGGTGCTGTATGCTGTATATGAGGACAGGTCTCTGCCATTGCTCTTTTTGCTTAAAGCCCAGAGACTTTTCTACTAAATTCCCTTTCAAAAAAACCCAGAAATATTGTTTAAGAATTTTGAATGAATAAGTCATTTTGACTATTATAAATATCCAAATTAACTATAAAGGATATATGAAGAAAGACACTATCTGCATCCAGAGTAAAAGCTGATAAATAGATGTATAGAATAATTATGTATTATATTACTATATATGATATATTATATCATATACAATTATTTAATAATTAAATAATTTAGTGATAATAAAATATAATAATAAATATAATTCATCATATATTATATATAACCATGTAATAATATTATATATATATACACCACCTATCTGTGTGTAATGGTTGCCATCTCTGGGGGGGAGGAGGGATAAAAAAGGGGGGGGAGGAAATTTACATGATAATTTTGTTGTTTATTTAAAGGGAATAACAAGTTATACATAGTGAATTTGTGGTTTCATGTGTAATCATCCTTTTTATTGTACAATGTCATGGAAATGCTTGTTTTATTCTATAAATTAAAAAAAAAATTAAAACAAAAAAGGTAGAAGCACTAACATACCCAGCCATCAGACTAGGATAAAGTCTACCTTGGCTTTTCTCACATAAGGAGGTTGGCTTATTTGGTGAAATGGGCATTTCCTGTCCAAAATGCATATTACCTCACCCCAAGTATAAAGCTCTTGAAACATCAAGCAAGAGTAGACTCAGCTAACTAGCGCCCTGAAACTTTTTTGCTTTGACTTACTAATGATTAGGAGGGGGAGAAATTACAGGAATAAATGTAAATTTAAGGAGCAATGTCATTGTTTTCTACTTGCCTAGCTATATTCCTGCCTTCCATAGATATATATGGCTGGTAAACCTTTTCAATGTTTGAATACATTTTGCAGTTAGAATAACACAAATGATATAGAAGACTTAGACTTTAAATGTGTAATTTTCTGCCTAACTTCTGCATAGTGAAGGGCATATTGCACCTAAATTCATTGATATTTAAATTTCTCCACCCAATGCCCTCAATCTATTGGTAGTATCTGTTGGCACCTCCCCCATTCCCCAGATTAAAACTACTCCAGGATCAAGTTACTCTCTAGTTCCTCATCTCCTAAAACCTTGGTCACAGGACCCCACCTATACATGTTTACCTTTAATGGTCAGCCAAAGGATACAATTGGTTTAAATCACAAGCAAGCATTTAATAAAATGTCACAGTAAGAAAAGTAATAATTTTTTTTTCTTTATAAACATCTCCAGAACAGGTGTTTCTTCACTCTAAACACAAAATTTTCCCACACATATGGTATAGAATATTTAGAAAGGATAGGCACATGTAGGGAATGTAGTGGAGGGAACATACACCTAAGAAACACAGAGAGGAACAATTAATCTCTCCCAGCTTCTGATGCTGCAGAGGTGTTGTCTTGTAGTGTTATGCTTGTGGGAAGGAAGGGTGGAGTGTCAATTGAATCAATCATCTGATACTTAAAGTAACTTAAAAAGATACTCTAGACTTGATAGCTCATTATCAGGTGAGATCTCTACTGAATCAATTAATCAAAAACATTCATAAAAGTATGAAAACCTTGTTAAAAAGTTGAGAAGAAAGAAAATGTTTCAGCTCATTGGATGAAATTAAATAACAACCCATTCTCTAAGCTTGGGCCCATTTTCTTCTGGACTCTGTATGTACTACTGGAACAATATCTTCCAGACTTTTGGGGAATGTTTGGCACCAACTTTTCTTATGATATATATCACTTCAGTAAATAAGTGTTTCCACTAAGTTTTAGGGGGCAGTTAGATGGTACAGTGGATAGAGCACTGGACTCGGAATCAGGAAGACTCATTTTCTTGAGTTCAGATCCCGCCTCAGACACTTAACAGCTATGTGACCTTGGGCAAGTCACTTAACCCTGTTTGCCTCAGTTCTTCATCTGTAAAATGAGTTAGAGAAGGAAATGGCAAACCACTTCAGAATCTTTGCCAAGAAAATCCTAAATGGGGTCAAAAAGTGTTGGATATGACTGAAATGACTGGACAACAACAACAAAAACTAAGTTTGCCTGGCCAATTGGTAGTAATAGATAATAACTGGCGGAAGCACATTGGTAGTAGTGGTGGTGGTGGGAATTTATCAGTTATAGTTCTAGAGAAATCATCTCCAAACCTCTCAAGATTACTTCTAGAACCCTGAGGGGAGAAGGAGCCAAACACCTTCTGGGGACCCAATCTGGAGTGGAGAGTAGGAGAAAGGCCTCAGAGGCTTCATGATACAAGTAATGTCACTGCACTGAACTTCCTTCGTGTTGGTTCCTCTTGTCTCATAGCCTCTATCCAATATCGTACTGACGAGGTCTAGAGGTTAGGGGTCCTGGAATCCCAAAATCACGACACACGGGTCCTGTCCAAAAGAATTCGATCCAAGTCTTCTTTCAGTCAAAAACAAGGTTTATTGAAGATTCACCATATTAGCTAGACTGTTAAGGAATCAGAACGTCTATGGGCTATTGGCTAGATTGTGAAAATCTGAGCAGTGACTAGATTATAACAATCTGAGCATTTTAATGGAGATGAGATGGACCTTATATGCAGAAAGACTATGGGAAGGATCTAGGAGTGGTGAAGTAGTCTATGAGGTAATAGAACTCCAGGGTAGCCAAGGGAGCCTAGATAAGATTAAGGGTGGGAAGTGGTGGGCCGGCTGAGGGGGGGGCATAGGGAGGTCTAGGCTAGGTTAAGGGTAACAGATTGGGTATAGCTACAATGAAAGGCCAGTTGATGGGATTATAGCCTCAGGGGAATGCCAGAGATTTGGCCATGTGAAAACGTCCAGGGTTTTTCCTTTTTGGCGTCTAGATCCATCCTCATCAGTACCACTGAACGAGTGAATGCTGCTCTGCTGGGCCAGGATTGGCCCAACCTAATGCCCTCAGTTGAATATACTGCTGAATATTGTTCTGAAAGACAACATATAGATTGCTAGACATGTAGTCTCTGCTTGATGCTGCTCCTCTTCTGACTCAGGTGAAATCCTTGCCTACCTCTTACTCTAGGGAACAGTGGGTACTGCCATGTATTTTTAGTTTAAAGCCCATAGGTTTTTTTTCCTGCTATCACTTTTTTGGAAAAAAGAGAAATACTGCCTGAGCCCAGCAAAAAGCAGCCTTTTCCTCTTCTCTGCAACATTTTCTTATCTTATTACCTTTCGTTTAATCTTTAAATATTTACCTACCCAGCCAGAGAATTTTCAGCCCCAGGCACCAAGCTCTTGAGAAATAAGAGTAGGTAGTGTCTTCCTAGCTAGCCAATGCCCTTAGGCTTAATTTTTACTTTAAACTAAACTTACCAGCCACTTTTTTGTTTTTGTATGTTAAAGGAGGGTATATTAAATAAAGGTGGTAAAGTGGAAAACTAGAGCAGGAGGGCAAAGATGTGCAGAACCTTAGGGGAGTAGTATTAATGCCAAGTTGGATCAAGTGTTTGTACTTCAGCTATTTCCTGTAGGATTGTTAAAAGGTCACATTTAGAAGAAACAATCAAGCCAAACAAAATGTTCTTAACTTCCAATTAGAATACGTAATTATCTGTCCTGGCTGGGCAATAGAAGCAGAGAAATCCCTACCCCCCCATTCTGGATTAGCCCATGGAGGGAAAATATAAGTTAACCATGTGGAAGGGAAATGGAAACAGGAGTTAAGAGCTCTATTATACATAGAACTTTTCTTTTTGGCAAAGTTATCGGGGTTAAGTGACTTGTCCAGGGTCCTACAGCTACTACGTGTCGAGTGTCTGAGGCTGGATTTGACCTCGGGTCCTCCTGACTCCAAGGCCAGAGCTCTATCTACTGTGTCATCTCACTGCCCTGGTAGAACTTTTCTTGACCAATGTCTGTGTGGTTGCCTCAGCCCACCTCACAGAGTCATCCTCTGCTTCTTCCTCACTTTCTTTCTTATACCCCACACATCCGATCACTTGCCAAGTCTTAAGCAATCTACCTGCACATTATCTCTACATATGTGCCCTTTCAACTCATGCAACTACCACCCTAGTTTGGGCCTTCATGTCTCTTGGCTTTTCATGAATGCTTTCTTGTCTTTGAAGACATCTTCAAGAAAAAGTACCAGTGCAAGCTAACTGTGCCAAGTTTTGGAGACGGTGGTAGTGCAGGTAGTACTGGCAGGGTAATAGCTTCCCATACCCTGCTTCCCTTGATTTGTATTATTTACAGGCTGGGCTGTCATGATTAACTAGGCTGCTGAAGGAATGTAGTATGTGATCTGGCCAGTAGATGGTGTTTCAGCTACACACAAGTAACCTACTTCCCCCTCCCACCAGCTTCCTCTCCCTTGAGCCCAGGGGCTGATGGTCCCAGCTTCTATGAGTCAACGGGTGTGATCTGGAATATGCCCCAAATGACCAAAAATGCTCCTTGAATTCTCCTACCATGTTTGAACTCTTTCCTTCTTATTTCACCCCCTCATTCACAAGATTTGACTATTTTTCTCTTAATGTTCACAAAGCAATAGCATAGCAACACAAAATAAAATTGTGAAAAAAAATAGCAAGCTGTATACACACACATGCAAATATACACACACAAGCACATATGACACACTCTTAAATTTAATCTGCATTATTGATGTTTTCCCCGTCAATCAACAAAACAGTATACCAAGCCCAGATTTGTAGCATTTGTTGAGTTCTGAAGTGTAACTGCTTACACTAAAATTTAATAATGCTCTCTCTCTCTAGAGCTTGCTTGAGCTGACTCCAGCACTCCCCTGGATGGATGTGTTTTTCTATCCCAAGCCCATGCAACTCATAGCAAGAGAACTCTCAAAAGGCAAAGGAAACAGAAATCTAAGGGATCTGGAAGATTAAATTCTATGAATATTTCCTAGCTTACACGAGCCTCATTGGTCTTTACCCTAGTCAAATCTGGGAAATCCCGGGAAAACCCTGTTGCATTAAACAGGCAGAAATGTCTCATCTCATTTTTTTTTTCACTAGCTTGCATTTATATAGGCCATAGCCCCACCTGGAAAGCACTCCTTTCAGTGATTAAGCTCCTCTTCCTTCCTTTTAGGCAAAGATTAGGTATCTTCAATAAAGCTTTCTTTGAACCCACTAGCTGAAAGTGATTTCTCCATTTTCAGATTTGTTGTAGCTCATTTATGAAACTTTTCTTTACATTTATCACATTCTGTCTTGTGTAACAGCTATTTGTATATGTCTTGCTCCTTTGCCCACCTCAGATTATAAGTCATGTAAGAACAAAGACTGTCAATTTTTTATCTTTGTATGTTTAGCACTTAGCATAGCTCCTTGTAATAATAGTTAAAAAATAACTTGCACATTGGGTTGAATAGTTTTTTTTAATAGCACTAAAATTTCAAGTCTTTCTGTCTTTGGAATATTTTCAGATTTTGTCTTTGAACAGTAAAATATTCTTATGAGGCCAATCAATTTCACTTAGAATGACTTATAATGTTCTAGAGCTGACGTAGCAAACACAATGTGGCTTCCAACACTCCTGACTACATGAAGCAAATTAAAATATAATTGGGAAATATTTAACAAAGTAAGTAAAAATACAATGAAACATAAATAATGTTAATATGTGATTTTCTACACCAGCATTCACTCTTAGGGATCCTTATGTGTGATTTAGTTGCCCCATTTCTATTTGAATTTGACATCATTGTTCTAGAACTTGACTCTATCTTCAAACAGGAGCATTGGTATAACCTCATCATCCAAAGGTGGTATTTTGTTCTAACACATCAAATACATTTTTATAGGCAACAAACAATAAGAAAAAAGTGATCTTGCACTCTATAATCTTTCAATTGAATGAACTCAAAAGAATTTATCATACTATCCACACTGGAAAAATTAATGAGATAGACAATGTCTTCTGTCTAGACTATTACATGCAGTTGAATGAGCAACTCATAGAGTTAGTTCATCAACAAAAATATCTTGTTCAGACACTGTTCATAGACAATAAACTTTCAATTTCTAGAGAACAGATAGTCAAATTACAAAAAAGATGTTGATAACGAAAAAGAGGAGTTTTTTTTCCCAGAGTTGGATAAAAAAAAATTTAACAAGAGAAAAAGCATAGAACTGAATAGATTGTTTGAACATTTAAATTTGAAAGATATGTGGCAATTTTCAAGTAAGATTATTATTTGTGTGTATGTGTATCTGTGTATCACATGAAACCTTTATAATATCCAGCATATGCTAGGGCATAAAGGAATGATAAGTACATTTTTAAAGGCATAAATAATAAATGCAGCTTTTCTAAAACATAGTGCAATAAAATAATAATCAACAAAGAAAAAGACACAGACCTAAATGGAAGCTGAATAATAACATCTTGAATAGGCCAAAGAGAAAATCATAGAAATATGATACTTGTGTGCCCTCTATTTGTGCTACTGATACTCAGCCACAGCAATAGTATAAGTAGTCACAATAGTCACCTTTAGTGACTCCCTTAAGTCTAGAGAAGTAGTCTGCTAGGGGCAGAGCCAAGATGGTGGAGAAAGGGCAGCGACTTGCCTGAGCTCTCCCCCAAACCCCTCTGAACACCTTTACATAGTTCCATAAAACAATTCTTGGAGCAGCAGAACCCACAAAAGGATGTGGTGAAATAATTTTCCATCCAAAGACAACTTAGAAGGTCAGCAGGAAAACTCTGTTGCACCTGGGTGAGAGAGGAGCACAGTCCAGCACAGGCAGACCAGGCGCCAGCAAACGAGGAGTAGTCCTTAGGAGCCACTGAATCAGCAGTGGCATTAACTGTTTCCAGAGCTGTCAGCCCACAGATGGTAAGTGGGTCAAACAACTTGTCAGAAGGAGGTTATAGGGGTCTTTTTGCTAGCACTGAGGCTGGATTTTATTGCTTTGCCCATACTCAGATCTGGGTCACAGTCCTGAGTGGCAGTCCCAGGGCTAGAAGGAGCACTATCACATTAGAGCTTGCAATCACAGTGGACCTGGGACTCTTGTCACAGTGCCAGGGCAGAAGAGAGTGCTTGTGGTTGCTCACAGACGGGAGCACAGGTCAGGAAAGGAGTAACACCTCGCCCCTTATCATACCACATTGGAAGAACTGAAAATTTACAGGTCCCCAGAAGTATCTCTGAAAACAGCTGCACAAAACCCCTGAAGCTTGGGACAGCGCACCCTCCACCCTGGAAGCAGAGCTCTACTTTAACATAGAGATAAAAATCAAGAAAAAGGCTGGGGAAATAAGCAAACAACAGAAAAAATTCTGACCATATAAAGTTACTATGCTGACAAGGAACATCAAAACACACACTCAGAAGATAATAAAGTCAAAACTCCTACATCCAAAACCTCAAAGAAAAATATGAATTGGTCTCAGGCCATGGAAGAGCTCAAAAAGTATTTTGAAAATCAAATAAGAGAGGTAGAGGAAAAATTAGAAGAGAAATGAGTGATGCAAGAAAATAATGAAAAAGATTCAACAGCTTGGTAAAGGAGGTACACAAAAAAATACTGAAGGAAATAAAAAACAGATTAGGCCAAATGGCAAAAGAGGTCCAAAAGACCAATGAGAGAAGAATGCCTTAAAAAGCAGAATTGAGTGGATAGAGCACTGGCCCTGAAGTCAGGAGTCCCTGAGTTCAAATCCAGCCTCAGACCAAACACTTAACACTTACTAGCTGTATGATCTTGGGCAAGTCACGTAACCCCAATTGCCTAACAACAAAAAAAAAAAAAAGCAGAATTGGCCAAATGGAAAAGGAGGTACAAAAGCTTACTGAAGAAAATAATCACTTAGAAATTAGAATTGAACAAATGGAAGCTAATGACTTTATGAGAAATTAAGAAACAATAAAACAAAACCAAAAGAATAAAAATAAAAAAAGAAGACAATGTGAAATATCTCATTGGAAAAACAACTAACCTGGAAAATAGATCCAGGATAAATAATTTAAAAATTATTGGACTACCTGAAAGCCATGATAAGAAAAAGAGCTTAAGACATCATCTTTCAAGAAATTATCAAGGAAAACTGCCCTGATATTCTTGAACCAGAGGGTAAAATAGAAATTGAAAGAATCCACTGATCACCTCCGGAAAGAAATCCCAAGATGAAAACTCCCAGGATTATTATAGCCAAATTCCAGAACTGCCAGGTCAAGGAGAAAATATTGAAAGCAGCCAGAAAGAAACAATTCAAGTATTGTGGAGTCATAATAAAGTCAGGATAACCCAAGATTTAGCAGCTTCTATATTAAGTGGTTGGAGGGCTTGGAATATGATATTCTGGATGACAACAGGGCTGGGATTACAATCAAGAATCACCTACTGAGAGGAGTACAATCCTTCAGGGGGAAAAAATGGGCATCCAATGAAATAGAGGACTTTCAAGCATTCTTGATGAAAAGACCAGAGATGAACAGAAAATTTGGCTTTCAAATACAAGACTCAAGAGAAGAATAAAGAGGTAAACAGAAAAGGCAATTATAAAGGACTTAAAAAAATTAAACTGTTTACATTCCTACATGGGAAAATGATACTCGTAACTCATAAGAACTTTCTTATTATTAGGGCAGTTAGAAGGAGTATATATAGACAGAGGGCACAGGTGTGAGTTGAATATGAAGGGGTGACATCCAGAAAAATAAAATTAAGGGGTGAGAGAAATGTACTGGAAGAAAGGGAAAAGAGAGGTAGAATGGGGTAAATTATGTCACATAGAAAAAGCATGAAAAAATTTTTTATAGTGGATGGGAAGAGAGGGGAAGTGAGGGAGTGAATCTTACTCTCTTCAGAATTGGTTCAAAGAGGGACTGACATACATACCCAGTTGGATATAGAAATCTGTCTTACCCTACAGGAAAGTAGGAGGAAAAGGGGATAAGAGAAATGGGGAAGGTGTGATAAGAGGGAAAGAAGATTGGGGTAGGGGGTAGTTAGAAGCAAAACACTTTTGAGGAGGGACAGCCTAAAAGGAGAGAAAACAGAATAAATGGGGTAAGGGGAGAAATAGGATGGAGGGAAATACAGTTAGCAATAGTAACTGTGAAAAAAAAATTTGAAGCAAGTTTCTCTGATAAAGACTTCATTTCTCAAACATATAGAGAACTAAGTCGAATTTATGAAAGAGCCATTCCCCGATTGATAAATGATTAAAAGATGTGAACAGTTTTCAGATGACATAATCAAAGCTATCTATAGCCATATGAAAAAGTGCTGTAATTCACTGTTGATTGGTGAAATGCAAATTAAACAGTTCTGAGGTACCACCATGTATCTATTTAGATAGGACAGAAAAGGAAATGACAAATGGTGGAGGGAATGTAGGGAAAATGAGACATTAATGAACCATTGGTAGAGTTGTGCACTGATTGAACCATTGTGTAGAGCAATTTGTAACTATGCCCAAAGGACTATAAAACCATGCATACCCTTTGACTTAGCAATACCTCTACTAGGTCTGTATCCTAAAAGAAATAAAAACAAAAAGGAAAAAGACCTATATGTACAAAAATATTTATAGCAGCTCTTTTTTGGTGGCAAAGAATTGGAAATGGAGGGATGCTCATCGATTGGGGAATGGCTGAACAAGTTGTGGTATGTGATTATGATGAAATATATTTGTGCTATAAGAAATGATGAGAAGAATGCTCTCAGTAAAGCCTGGAAAGACTTTCATGAGCTGATGCAAAGTGAAATGTACTGTGTGCAAAGTAACAGCAATATTGTAAGATGATCAGCTATGATTTAGCTATTCTCAGCAATACCATGATCCAAGACAGCTCTGAAGGACCTATGATGTAAAATGCTATCCATCCACAGAGAAAGAATGGATAATGTCTGAATACAGATTGAACCACGCTTTTTAAAAAAAAAAAAAACTTTATTTTTCTTGAGGGTTGTTTTTTTTTTTGGTCTGTTTTCTTTTGCAACATGACTAACAAGGAAATGTTTTTCATGACTACTGTATTGTATTGCTTGCCTTCTCAATGGGGGGAGGGGGTGGGAAGGGAAGAGAAGGGAGAGAATTTGGCACTCAAAGTTTTAAAAATGAGTATTAAAAATTATTTTTACATGTAATTGGGGAAAAATAAAATACTAAATCAATTTTAAAAAGGTAGTATGTTATCTGACTTGCAAAACAGTTCATATGCTCTGCTTGAGTTGTAAACAGAGTAGCAATATCAGTTTATCTCTGGCATATACCTTCCAAAAGTTGTCAGTATTCCTACTGACTGGCAGAGGGTGTTCTGCCTGTAGACAACTAGATTTTTTTCCTTCCTGCTACTAGCAAGCCTCCAGCAACAAGTAAGAGTGTGGATTGGGTTCAGAATTTTTCTAGGTAATGAAATGGAATATTGCTCAAAATATAAAAATAGAGAAGCTATGGTTTATAATGCTCAGAACTCTTATTCCATATCTGAGCTTTCTCCTTTCTGGTTGCATCCTCATACATTCACAGGACTCAGATGATCAACCTATTGTGGCCATATGATTTATTTAACATGGAGCCTTGTACTTTAAGATGTCTTTCAAAACCTCCAGCTCTTCTAGTTCCTACTGCTCTTCTAATTCTTCTAGCATGGCCAAGGGAATCCTTAAATCATATTTTCCTACAGAATATGGACAGTGAAAAGGTAGGAGGTATGTTTTTGGCATCCCCAGTTCCAGTTCACAGACTGTTCCAGGAGAAATCAGGGTAAAAGGGATGAAAGAAACAATCTTCTCCCTCCAGTTTACCAGCCTAGTGAAAATCATGCTTGCTACCAACCTCTGGATTTAGAATTAATCTAGATCCCTTTTGCAGTGCTGAAGAGTAGTTTCAGTTACCTGCTTGAACTTCACCACAGTGGTAGCTGTAGCAATTGGACTTCCCTGTCACCTTATGGAAGTCTGGCAGTCTCAGTCTCGAAGTTAGAGGCTGCCACTCTCCTGAATGATGATCATCAGCAAGTCTGGCTTCAATGACAACTGTCCATCATTGTAATTCTCCACATAGCTCTGGGCATTTCCTCTGGTTTTTCTCCTATGCCTGGAATATTCTCCCTCCACTCTGACTGTTGATCTCCCTGGCTTCCTTTAAGTTCAAACTAAAATCACATGTTTTTTTTTGTTACCAGAAGCTTTCCCCAATACCTCTTAATTTGAGTGCTTGACTTCTGTTAATCATTTCCTATTTATCCTGTACATAACTGCTTCATATATATTTGTTTTCATGTTGTCTCTCCCATTTGGATTGTAAGTGTGAGGACAGGAGCTATCTTTTGCCTCCTTTTCTATTTCCATAACTTAGCATAGTGCCTGGCACATAATAGGCACTCATTAAATGTTTATTGATTGGTTGATAGTAAAAAGAAAGAATAGATTGAATGCCCTCTAATTTTTTATCCTGCTTCCTGCTCTACAGTATGCTCAGGGTAGCAAAATTTTCGTGTGGGCCACAAACTCAGTTTCCCTCTGTGGAATTTCAAAGGCCTCATGTTCCCATGTAGGTGAAACGACAATTCAGAAACATTTGCTACAGAAACAATAAATGATGTTAAATAGAATAACAATGTGACAAGGCCAAAACATAAATGTTTTGTTTATGAGGCTAAAGCAATCCTCAGAGGAAAATTTATATCTCTAAAAGCATGTATTAATGAGATAGAATAGAGAAGATCAATAAACTTATCATGGAATTAAAAAAAAAGTCAAAAATAAACAAATTAACAACCCCAAAACAAGTACAAAAGAAATATCCAAAATTAGAGAATAAACTGAAAAATAAGAAAATAAATTGTAGAATATATAAATAAAACTAAGAACTATTTTTGAAGACTAATAAATCCATAAACCATTAGCTTTGATGAAAAATAGGAGAAAATCAAATGACCAAAATAAATGAAATTAAAGAGAATTATTAGTCTCTATTGTATGCAATTACACATGTGCAAAATTGAGAATTTAAATGAAATAATTATATAAGTCTACAACATTAAAATTATTTTTATTCATTTTAGAGTTTTTTTTAACTTTATAAAGCACTCCCTGTCTTGTTTGAATGGTAGAAAACTAAATTTGTAAATGAATATAGGTGGCATTATCATTTTAATGTTATTAGCATCTCTCAACTATGAGTAATGAGTATCATTAAAAATATTTGTCATTCTTGATTTCTTTAACAAATATTTTGCTTGTATTTTATATGTCTTCAGTGTGTCTAGTAAATTTGACTCCAATGTATTTATATATTCTCCAGTTATTTTAATGGGGTTTCTTTTTTTTTTATTATTTCCTCCTGGAATTTGTTTTTACTATATGGAAATATTGACAGTTTTTTTTGTGTGTTTATTTTCTATCGTGCTATTTAAAACATGCTATTAATTGTTTTATTTGGTATCTTTGCTGACTCTTTGGTGTTTTCCATATAAATCCTCATTTCACATGTGAATGGGAATAATTTTGCCTCCTCTTTACCAAATTTTATAACCTTTAATTTCTTTCTCTTTTAAAATTGTTATTGCTATCAATTATTTTTGCTTAATGTGTTTTTTTTTTTTTCATAAGAGGGTTCAATGTTGGGTGCAGGGAACGGGCAGGGAATATATGGAAATTTCTGAAATGCAAAAACCAATGAAACTTATTTTTTAAAAAATGTGGTCACCAAGAAAGCAATGGAGAGGTTCACGAAACTTGTGAATAGGCTGTATCATATTATTATTGAAGAATTTCACCAAAATAACTGTGTGAATGGTGTCATCAAAGAGATATATCACTAGAAAAGAGGTTAGTTTAGTCACGTGTCTAGAGCAGAGGTTCCCAAACTTATTTGGCTTACCATCCCCTTTTAAAAAAAAATTACTCAGCACCCCCTGGAAATCTACTTTCTTTAACCCCTCAACTTTTTAAAAAATTTGCATAATTTTGAAAGAAATACATCTTTTTAAAAAAAATGATGCATCTTAAATTTAATAATTTACTGTAAATTTGTGGTTTTTTCCTGCATTGAAATTTTGGTGATGCAATATTGTGTCATGTAACTGTATGGTATTGTATTGTAAACAAGTCGTTACACACACATATTCCTGCTGATGCATACTGGACTCCCTGACAATGCACTACCTTCTCGCCTGCCAACACTTGCTTGTAAAGAGCTGTTAGCAAACTTGAACACTGATGGGTTATAACTTGCAGTTTGTGTATTTATTTGGAAAATAATTGTAATCACTACAATTTTATTTCTGTTACACAACAAACGAAATGTACAAATGCTTTTTCAAAATTTTCTTCTCTTCTTTCCTTATGCTTCCACTTTCTATTCAGTGCCCCTCAATTGCACCAGAGGCTACTACCCACCTCCCCTCCCCCAGGATTGTTCCAGCACTTACCAGGGGATGGTATCACTCACTTTGGGATTGCCACTTTGCTAGGGATAACAAATTAACGTTGTGGATATTCTGAAGTTAACCTCCCATAGGAGAGCTTGAAGAAGGGCCCCCAGCACATTGATTGGGTGTTCTCCTTTGTGATAGATTTACAGGATGACAGGACAAGGGGCATTAAAAAAAGTGAGAGGACATGAATGGCCTGAATCACTCAACAAAGGACTGATAGAAAGGTACCATGTTGTGGCATGGCAGCAGATTTGAGAGTAACACTAGGACATATAGATTCCTGATCCAATGCTCTTTTCACTATAGCATTCTGCCCCACAAATCTCCACTTTATATTCTTTATGGCTGTTCCCAAGAAATGTAGCCACCCAGAACATTTCTGAATGCCCTAGGGGATCTGACACTCAGTGAGTAGACCCAGTTATTATAGCCACTTTCTTTTTTGTTCTAAAGCCACTGAATATCTATATGTTTTCCATGATCCCAATGACTTTATTTATTTATTTTTTCGCATGCTTTGAACAAGGCAATTGCCTTAACTAGGGTTAGCAAAAGGGCTTTGGTGTTTTCAATCTTGATTTTTCCTAATCTCCCGCTGGTTACTTGTAGGTTGCAGTGCTTCATGCTGAGACTCAGCTAAGGCTTGCAATTTAACCAAGAAAGGTGAAAAAGAATTTCATTTTCACTTCCAAGTAACTTGAACTGATTTTTACAGAAGAATAAAGTAAAGACAAGAACTTGTAAGAATGTGCTTGTGGGGTGGGGTGGGACAGAGTAGATGTATCTAAATTTTTACCCTGTTCTTATGAGTTATCATTACCCTGTGCTCTGGGAGACATTGCCAGGTCTCAAGTCTGGCCTGTTGTAATTCCTACTTGCAGTTATAGGTTTCTCTAGGTTGAAAACCTGATCTGATTATGGCAGCATTATACTCATGTCCCCAGCTTCAACCAGATTAGTCATTCATTCAGTTTGCAATCAGTATTCTCAGGGAGACAATTTTTGTGAAAGAAAGTGATTATTCTGACTGGTTGGTCTGTCAAAAAGTGTTTATTAAGCATCAGGCACTGATGCTAGCTGCTAGAGACACAAATATGGAATAAGATAGTACCTGCTCTTAAGTAGCTCGAGGAAGACAAAATGCAAACAACTATGTACAAACAAGATATACACAGAAGGAATTGGAGATAATCAACAGAGGGAAATAACTAGAATTAAGGGGCATTGGGAAAGGCTTTTTGCTGGAGGTGAAGCTGAGACCTGAAGGCAACAAGGTAGCCAGGAAGTGGCTGAGATGAGTGGAGAGAAAGTTTCAGGTGTGGATAATGGCAAGAAAACATCCTAGAGTTGGGAGATGAATGTCATGTTCTAGGAAGAGTCAGGAGGCAGGTGTCACTGGATCAAAGAGTATAGACTAGGCCTAAACAGTAAGAAGACTGGCAAGGTAAGAAGGGGGCAAGTTTTGGTGGGCTTTAAAAACCAAACAGAAGATTTTATATTTGATCCTAGAGACATATGGGAAGCCATTGAAGTTGAGTGAGTAGGGGAGTGATTAAGTGTTGAAAGTGACCTGAGTCCTACATACATGATTGCAATCGACCTATCTGTAAATCTCCTACCATCACTAATTAACAGTGGATAGGATTGCCTCTCATCTCTGCTGACATGATTTAGTGTTGGAAGGGACTTGTGAGATCATTTCTAACACCTTCATTGTATACGAGAATAGTAGTGTGCTGGTAAATGTTTAACAACTGGCTCTCCTCCTCCTTCCCCCCCTCCTCAAATGCATGCATTTTTTAAAAAGTTTAGTCCAAATTATTAACACTTTTTCCATCACTTTCTGAAGTCTAAGCAATCAAGAGAACAATAAATCAAACCCTGATTTGTAGTGATTGCCAATAAATTTAACATTAGGCTCTCACAAGCTGGTTTGGGCTGGCTTCATCACACAGTAATGTAAAAGAAACATGAGACACAACAGAGTTAAGCCCAAGGTTATTTACATGGTAAATTATAGAGCCCAGGTCCTTGGGCTTGAAGTTTAGTATTAGTTCCACTACCCTACACACATCTTTCTTTTCCCCTTTGAAAGTTAACTTTGATATTAAATTTATCTTGATTTCCCAATATTAATGTTGTAGTGAGACTCACAAAACATGATTTGCCTCAGGCCCTGCATCCTCCTGTCAATGATTTTAACATTCAGGACTCATTCAGGATGCATCTGAAAAGTTAGGCATTTCAGTTAAAAACAAAACAAAAATATTTTTAGCAAAGGGCATTATAAATTGTTGAAAATGCAGTGTTACAAAATCAGCTTTGACTCAGAAACTTTTGTTGACTTTTTCTGAATCTGTTAGGGGCCATAGATTTGGAAAGGATGTTCACAGAGACCTGAAAATCACTGAACTAGTAAACTGTTGTCTTTTATAGAATAGAAATAAGGAGGGGCAGTGCTTGTATTCCAAAGTGACAGAGATTCCATGGTGGTTTTTGAAGGAACAGAATGCTAACTCTAAGATATTATGCCATTATTTGCCTTTCCTTTCCTTTTCTTTCTTTCTTTCTTTCTTTCTTTCTTTCTTTCTTTCTTTCTTTCTTGTTGTTGTTGTTGTTGTTGTTCTTCTTCTTCTTCTTCTTCTTGGTATGTGAGGCAATTAATTTTGGTGTGTGAGGGGTTAAGTGACTTGCCTAGAGTCACACAGCTAGTGTCAAGTGTCTGAGGCCAGATTTGAACTCAGGTCCTCCTGACTGCAGGGCTTGTGCTCTATCCACTGTGACACCTAGCTGCCCCCCTTTATTTGCCTTTCCAACACAGTCTGCAGCAAGGTTCACTGAAATTACATTGCATCTTGCAGATGACTCCTGGTTCTTTCCTATGTGTCTGATCTCTTCTTTTCAGTCTGCTTTGATGTATTTTCATCCTTGTCATGTCCATTAAATGTGTGTCCCTCAAGACACTGTCCTGGATCTTCTTCTTTCTCTATGAGGGGTCCTCAGCCTTTTTTCTGTCATTGACCCCCCTTTGACAAAGATGGCAAAAATGGAAAATGACAATTTATTGAGGGACTGTGGGAAGACGGAGGCACCAATGCATCATTAGTGGAGTTGTAAATTGGTCTTACCATTCTGGAATGCAGTTTGAACCCTCAAAGTCACTCAAGTGTTCATTAATTACTTTTTGACCCAGTGATTCTACTACTATTCCCATATGCCTAAGAGATCAAAGAAAGTGGGAAAAGATTCAGTCATATAAAAGTATTCACAATGGCCCTAAGAATTAGAAACTCAGGAGATACTCATTAACTCGGAACTAGGTAAATGTCATAATTTTACAGTGTATGAATTTTATGGAATATTATTATATGCCAAGGAATGATGGAAAGGATGGTTTCAGATACACCTACATAAGACCTCTTATGAACTGGTGCATAGTGGTGAGCAGATCCAGGAAGACAAGTTTGACAATGACCACAACATTATAAAGAAAAACAACTTTGAAAGACTTAAGAATTCTGATTATTTAATGACAAACCAGGAATTCAGATGATTGATGATGAGAGGTGATGGATTAAAAGTATGTAATCAAATATATATATATAAGCAATATATGGTTTTCCTTCCTTCCTTCTTTCTTTCTTTTTTATTATGCTTATTTGTAACAAGGAAGAGCATTTTTTTTCCTTTGGGGTGAGGGATTGAGGGAGAAAGAGTAGCTAGTGATAATTTTGCCAAAAAAAAAAAAAAGAAATACAAGACTGTCTGAAAAATTTTAAAAAATACTCAGGAGAGAATAAAAAGAAGTTAAGTGGGAAACACAAATAAAGTTTTGAAACTAACATTTTGAATTTATTACATACTTTTCAAAATCCAAGCTGTCTGCAATAGAGATTTGTGGTTTCATATACAATCCTTTTCTATTTGTATACGGAAATGTTTTTGATGTTTGTCAAGCTAAGATATCAATTTATATGCTGTATAAATGTGTGTTGGTTGAAGATGTTGAGGTGTTCTGGGCTCTCAATAGTAAAATGTAAGCTGTGGAAGGGTCCTTCAAAGCTAGAAAAGCTTCAAATACAAGCCTGTTAAATTCTATTTCTTTTATTTAAGGACTAACCTACCTAAGCTGGAAAATTGAAGAGGCTTATCAGCAGAAGGTTGGACACTAGCAGATGCTTTCATTTCTGGGCGTAACAACCTTTGTAATTATTTCCTGAGGAATAGAGATATTTTAGTAGAACATTTAATTGTATTGGGTAAATGGATAAAGGGATTCGGTAAAATGTAATTCATAGTCATGTGTGTCATAAAAGAGCAACCATATCAAAGCCTCTTCCCAAGGAAGTGCCTTGATCTCACTGGCTCCCCCTATAGGATGAAAAAAGTAGAAAATTCATGCACTTTATATAAACCTTCCATTTTTTAATATTCATCACAGTGAGCATTGGGTAGGACCTGGACTTCTTCCTCTTAACTTGAATGGCAACAGAAACCTTGCCTTTATACCCATTGAGTTCTCTTCCACTGGCCAGGAACTAGAAAACCACACATCAAACACTACTGCTACCCAAGGGTCTGTTTCATTTACGAAACTACTGCATTGTAGGAGAGAATATTCACTGCCCTCTTCCAGCTCTGAGATTATTGTAACCATAGTGATTTTCCCAGTATCTCTTTCAGTTTCTCCAAACTTTATTTTCAAAGTCTATACCCAGTAATATCTGTATGTCTTACAGAAACTTTGGGAAATCATTTTCAGGATTTATAAATCCCTTTTCCCAGAGCCTCTTGTGAGATATTGTTCATTGGAAATAACCACAAAGTCCCCAAAGGTAATTGCATTATGTCAATTTTAAAGAAGTCAAAATCTATCAAATTCCATGTTTTACTTTTCTAAGCAGCTTCTGCAAGGTATACTTATTTTCCTAGCTAAAACCATTAGTGATATGATACTTCAAAACCTCAAGAATCCATGTTTGTGTTAAAGTAAGTTCTTCCTCCATTAATACAGGTCATAATATTCATTCATTCATTTATCTGTCTATTTATTTTTGGAAAGAAGAATAGAAAGTCACGGGATGGCTTACTAAGAAAAGTTCAGCCAAATGGTGATGGTCAGTGGGAATGGGTTGGTGAGCTAGGTGGTATTTGGAATTTTTTTCCTGGGACAAAATGATCTAGAAGCTGAAAAGTATGAGGACTGTGGCAAGAGCACTATCCTAATCCCTGCTTTTATCAAAGACTAATTTATTTTCTTTAAAGGTAGTGAGACCATCCTACAGACTTTGTTGACATCACTTCCTTGTAGTTTAAGTATAAATCAGCTACAAGAGATGCAGTTCCTCTGTCTGATGCTTGGCTAATATAAAACAATGAGTAAGGGAACTTTACTTGGTTGAATCAACACAAAGTGTATGCCTATCATTATCAAATATTCTTTTGCTGCTCTGGCTAATCTCCTTTTGTTTACTGTTGTATGATTTCTTAGTGTCTCATTTTATTCCAGTATCAAACCTGAACTAAGGGGATATAGGCCTGAGTCAGGCCTAGCCCAGAATAATTAGTGTAGGATTGGAGCATAATGACCTTGCTGAAGTAGAGGGTGGGCAGTGAAGAGGAGGGACATACCAGATTGGCTTTTGTGCTTCTGGTGGTGCTTTTGGTGATGCTTCTAGAGATAATGATTTCTAAGGCATTACTCTCTCCTGGGGTTACTGGGTCTATGGCCAGTCAGCCAGGAGAGACTGATTTGCATATGCTCTTTCTTAAGAACTGAAAATTGAAGATAATTGCAGTGAACTGTCTTTTAGGCCCTGTCCCTATGTTATCCCTGAGCCTTCTATCTTGGTAATTTAATCATCTTCCAAGTTCTACTGGTGCCTTAATTTTTTAATTTTTTAAATTTTTTTTTGGCAATTAGAGTTAAGTGACTTGCCCAGGGTCACACAGCTAGTAAGTGTCAAGTGTCTGGTCTGAGGCCGGATTTGGACTCAGGTCCTCCTGACTTCAGGGCCGGTGCTCTATCCACTGGGCTGCCTAGCTGTCTAGCTGCCCCGCTACTGGTGCCTTTATTTAGAACTCGGTTTATCTTCAAAAAATTGAATTTTAGGGGATTAGAAATGATGATTTTCCAAGTCAAGTGAAATCAACAAGCATTTATTAAGTGCTATGTTTGTGGGAATACAAGCACAACCAGAAAGACAGTTCCTGCCCTCAAGGAGCTTACATGCTAATGGGAGAAGACAATACATTAAAGAAAGCTGACAACAGAGGGGTGGAAAGTAGGGAGAAAGTAACCACGTAGGAACATGTTGGAGAAAGTCTAGAATGTCAAGAGTAGATCCCAGAGAGGAACAATTGCATGACTAGCCTGGACTCTTTCCTTAAAATGGAGGTTCTGGGAAGAACCAACTGATATGAGAAAAAGGGTGCAGGGGCAGAGGGTACTTTCAGAATGTGAAGGCCAGAGTCAAAATGAGCTTCTGGGGAGAGGAGGATGATGTGGCATTAGGGAGAAAGTCTGGGTTTGAAGTAGATCAAATACCAAAGAATGAGATGTGCTGTTTCCTTCTGGGACAGGATGTCTTTGAATTGCTATTGCTTATCATCACCCAATTGCTTGGGGAATGGCAGACTGAAAGAAGGCTCCAACTAGCTTTAAGAGAATCATCTTGTGTGTGAGTGGAGAAAAGAACAGCTTGGATTTGAATGACTTTTTAGAAATGACATTGCAGCTTAACTAGCAGTCCTTAATCTTATAATTGCATATGAACATAGGCAGGCAGTTGAAGAATAGGATGAGGGACCCCACCAGTGAGAGAGCACAAACCAAGTCAGACAGACTTGAAATTTTAGGATTGTCTAACAACTGTACTGAATCAACTATTTGATTTTTTTTTAATTTGACATTTGAGAGGCCAAATGGAATTCTGCCTCATGGAATTGTTGTAATTGGTGCAAACCATTGGGAGAGGCGCTTGAAAGAACAATGCTTAATTCTGCTCAAGATCCCAGAGACATTTCCTGAATTGAGGATATGTTCAAATAGCCCAACTTTACCTCAGTTAATTCGCTGAAGAGAGGTAGGAGTTCTGGTTCAGTTTAAAAAGTTTTTGTTCATTTCTGAACTGTGAACTGTAATTTGCTCTGGAGCATCCAGTGATGGGTCAAGGATGATACGAGGCCTCAGGTGCTCTCTCTCACACTAATAGATGGGTGATCCTAAGCTGGACATTCCTAGTCTCAGTGGCAGCCTTTTGCATTTGAGATGTCAGGAGCTCCTGGCTCACTCAGTGAGAATTAATTGGCAGCAGGAATCCAAAGTCTGTCATGATTGATGAGAGTCCTTCAGGGGTTACCTGATCCATCAGGTGTACTGACTCCTTACCTTATCAGTTGGCAGACCAGCCAAGGGCAGTGAACTTATGGCCTTCAGGATCCAGCCCCAGCATGGGAACACAGAGTCAGACCCCAGGAGTGACAGTGCAATGGCACTCTGTCTGGTGACAATGCTCTCTTCCAGGATAAGGCAGCAGACCCCAGACCTTGCTCCAACACAGTGGGTAACAGTTGACAGTGGAAGAGCAGGCAGCAGGTATAGACGTGGGCCCCAAGAACAGGAGACAATAGCAGTCAGACTTGCAAGCCCTTGGTACAGCAGATAGCAGTGGGCAGTGAACATAGAAGTGGATCCAAGTGGTGCTGGTTAGAGGTTAGTTGGCCCAGGCATGGGCCCTAACAGCAGTGGCCATTGGGTAGCAGGCAGAGATGTGGACCCCAGGAGCAATGAACAGTGGCATAGTTCCCATTGTAAGTGGCAGCCTGGAGGCAGGAGAGTAGGCACGGTATGTGTAGTAGACAATAGGACCCAGGCAGCCTATTTCTTGTTATGGTACAAAATTGATTGGTTGTTCCACATTGTAGCCAGCATAATACCCACTGTTTGTTGTGTAACTCTTCCTTAGAGGTATCATTGTTAGAAGGGGGCTTACTTTATGGCAATAATGAGGAGACAGAGGTGTCAAACCAGCCTTCACAGAAGAAAGAAGCCCTCAGAGGCCTCTCATGGGGTGAATTTTTTATTTTGATGCAATTGGGGGTTAAGCGAATTGTGCAGGGTCACACAGCTAGTAAGTGTCTGAAGTAGGTCTGCTTTTTTTTTGGGGGGGGGGTGGGATGTGTGTGTATGTGAAGATTTTGAAGAGGAAGTCCTGTCTATTCAGCCAAGGAACACAAAGTAGGTGGTGGTACAGGGCAATTTTCTTTGATCTTGAAGTTCAGCGACTATGCAGGAAGTATCATCATCTTTGCTATAATCTTGATATTCCTGGTGCTGCTCCCCTTTTTACATTGAGAGACCCATTATAAACTATAAAGACTTGGTATTACCTATTACACAGACAGACCTGACTGTTTAGACCTGGGACTTTATCCTTCCTGTGGTTCTTCCAGATATAGCCACTCCTTCAGGTAGCTATTACATTGTTAATTTTTTTCCCCTATGTTTCTGTTTTAGTTTTTCTCTTCCTCTTCTAGTGCTGCATGGAATAATCTTCTTGAATATTAGAGTTCAGGGTTAACCAGTGTGGTAATGTTGTGGTCTGAGAGGTTGAGACCCCTCAAAGACTGGAGTACAGGATGGAGTCATCTGGAATGAATTCGCAGACTCAAGCATTCTTTAAGTTAAGGTGGCAAAGATTTATTGTTATGCTTTTCAGTGGGCAAGGATTCTTAAGGAACCTGCGAGAGACTGAGGATGGAGCTAGGGTTTATATGGAAAAGGGCATGGGAAAGGAATGCCACGGATACCGATTAGGTAATCTAAAGGTCCAGGTGTCTTTGGGAACTACAGATGGGAAAGTGTAGGGAGTATACCAGACAGGGAGGAAGATGTCAGAGGCATGGATCTTGGGAATCTGGCAGGAGGAAGAGTCCTTGGGCCAGCCAGGGACAAAACTCCTTGGGCCAGACAAGAAACCTCTCTTTCTCTGTTCTGATTAGAGAATGCTCTACGATAAGGGAAAGTTTTCTCACAAGACAGGCGCTTACTAAGAAATTGGGAGGCTTCCAGAGACATGATCTTAGGGCTGGGACCTGAGCAGCCCAGCACTCTCTCACCCAGCTTTGTGTAGCTGTACCAGGGAGAGAGATAAGGGTCTTGCTGGGGCCCACTCATAAGTAATTGCTAAACACAGTGTCCTTGGGCTGGGGAGAAATTATCAGAGACAGTGTTTCTGAGACTAGGGAGAAATTGGGGTCCGAGTACAAGCACAAGCACCCAAACACAAGCACCCAAGCACCCCATCAGTAAGACCAGTGTTTTCCTCCCCCTGGCTTCCCTGACATAGCTTCCTTCCCACACACAACCCCAATACAACTTCCTTCAGCCTCAGCTCCCCTGATGCAACTTCCTTTGGCCCCAGTTTCCCTAGGGGTTTACCTGGTATAGCCCCCTCTCCCCATGCAACTTGATCAGCCCTAGCTTTCCTGATGCAGCTTCCTGATCTAGGGCCAATAAAAAGCCCCAGCCATGTGGAGTCTGGATCTCGAAGACTTGGTGGGTGTTTAAGAACACGAGAGTTTCCATACCCAATGACTTACTGACCAGATGTGTTTCCATGAGGAGGTAAAGGAGGCTGCATCTACCAAAGCTGAAGATGAGTGCCATTGTATTCTTGCTATATAGCCTTGCTATGTTAGGGCAAAGTAAACCTCTTTTGTTAAATGTTCAATAACTCACAAGTGCCTTATTTCATCCTAAAATTGGGCCTGAATTAAGAGTCTGCTGGCATTAGAGCTAGGCCTGAAAGTAAGAGCTCTAAAGTAAATTAAGTGGTGAAGACATTGAGAACCTTACCACCAAGAGGTAGAGTGTAGTTTGACCAATATTCTAACTCCTGTCCTCATACAAATTAGGCTAGTTTTATAGACAGACCATCCTTGTGCTAAAAGCAGGGCTAGTAGCTTGGGGTTCTTGGGCTTTCCTGCCTATCAGCAGTCGTTGGTGGCTGGGATGATGGAACCCTTCCATATAAGTGTTATCTCTATTGGATGAATAACACAGGCCTAAGAGCCACAAGTCAGAATAGATTTTTGAAGAAAAATTTTCTGACATCTAGATTTCATGCTATAATATTGCTTTCTCTTAGAATCCCATTATATTATAGATGAAGGGGACTTTAGACATTATCTAATAGTTCAACTCTTCATTAAACAAGTGTGGAAACTGAAACCCAGAGACATCAAACAATTTTTCCAAGGGCATACTAATAATAAGCAGCAGAGGGCACCTGATTCCTAGTCCCACAGTTACTCAATACCCAATGCACATATAATTTGTAATAAATAATTTCAGATATATGGATGTATATAAGCAGTAATCACAGCACACCAGGGCTTTTAATGTCATAGCTAATATAATTCTCTCTGAAACAAACTGAAGTATATATTAATGTCCTAGGCATGCATAACACATTAGTTCTGACACAGTGGCTAAAAATAGAAGTCCTTGTTTTCATATTGTAAGTCAGAACTTCATTATCTTAGCATGCAATGTTTATTTTTACAAATTTAAAACTTCCTAATTAAAATGAGGAAGTAACATGATGCCCAATTACTGTACTTCTAAAAAGAAGACCTGGCTTCAAATCCTACTTATTATCCATGTGACCTTCAGCATATTACTTCATTACTCTAGGCTCAGTTCCCTCATCTGTAAGTCAAAAGGTTTAGACTGAATGATGTTTAAGATCCCCTTCATCTCTGAATCTTGTAGATTTAAACTTTGAAGTCTAAAATTTTTACTTTAACATAAAAAAATTAAAATCTAAATTCTATGTACACATGGTCTCCATTCCATCTCATCTCATTCACTTCTCAGTCACTGTCAATCTGCCTTCTGATGTTATCCCTCAATTGAAACTATTATCTTCAAAATTACCAGTAATCTTCTAACCATCAAATGGAGTGGCCCTTTCTAAGACCTCAGCCTTCTTGATTTGTCTGTAGTAATCAATACTGTTGAACACTCCTTTTCCTGGATACTTTCTCTCTTCTGGGTTTTGGTGACAACTGCTCTCTCTTGGTTCTCTTCTGTGAGTCTGGTTGCTCCTTCTCAGTGTCCTTTACTGAGTGTGTGTATATCATTAGGTTTTGTCTGGAGCCCCCTTTTCTTCTCTAATTTCTCTCCTTTGGTGATCTCATCAACTTCCATGAGTTCAATGATCATATCTCTGCAGAGAACTCCTGTATATATCCATCATGAGCTCCAGACCTGGATTATTAACACTGGATATTTTCAACTGGTTGTCCCATAGAGAACTTAACCTCCACATGTTCAAAATGGAGCACATTATCTTTCCTACAATACCATCCCCTCTTCAACTCATCTGCTTCTGTCAATACCACCATTCTTCCAACTACCCAGATTCACAATCTTGTAGTCAACCTCAACCTTTCACTCTCTCGATCACCCCCATATTGTCAAATATAGTCTATTCTTCTCTCATATTATCTATCATTTCTGCCTCCATTTTTCACTCACATGGACATGGCAATAGTTCCCTAATTAAGCTCCTAGCTTCAAGTTTTTCTTTTCTCCATCTAATCTTCCACATGGCTACCAAAGCAATATTCCTAAAGCATGGGGCTGATCATGTTGCTCCACTCCTCAGAAAAGCTCCTGTGACATCCTGTTGTTGACTCAAGGAAAAACTTCAGATTCCTGTTTGGCATTTAAGTTAAGTCAAGTGAACAAGTATTTATTTATGCCTACTATGTGCTGAGCATGGTGCTAAACATTTATAATCTGGATTCAGCTTATTTTGTAGACATTATGTATTATTTCCCTTCACATAGAGTAAACTCTATGGTCCAGCCAAACTGGGCTATTGATTGTTTCTCAAACACAACTTTCTTTCTGTCTTGATGTCTTTGTAAAAGCTGTCTTCATGCCTAGAATGATTTCTTTCCTTACTTTGTCTCTTAGCACTTCTAGTTTTCTTCAACTCTCAGTTTGAGTGTTATTTCCTACATTAGTCATTTACTGATCTTCCCAGCTGCTAGGACCTCCTCCCAAAATTACCTTGAAATAATTTTGCATATATTTTGCATTTAGTGTTTTTCTGTTTGCATCAATCGACTGTGAACTTCTTGGAGGCATGAGCTGTTTTTGTCTTTTTTTTTTCCTCAGCACTCAGCAAAGTGCCTGTAGTAAGTATTTAATAAATCCTTATTTTAATTTGCTTTTCTTGAATTAGTAGTAATTTGGAGAGGTTCCACCTCATATCAGTCAGATTGACGACAAAAAAGATGACAAATGTTTTCGGGGCAATAGGAAAACAGATAGATTATTGTATGGTTAGTAGAGCTATGAACTGGTCCAGCCATTCTGGGCTAAAAGTTATTTAACTGTGCATACCCTCTGACCCTGATGCTACCAATACTAGGTCTATACTCCCAGAATGAAAAAAATGAAAAAAGAAAGGCACTATGTGTACAAAGACATTCATAGCAACTTTGTGGTGTTGAAGAATTGGAAACTAAAGATGTACCTATCAACTGAGGAATGGAATGCAGAACATAGTGTGGTGAAGGGGATGGCATCAGAGAAACTTGGGAAAATTTGTATGTATTAATGCAGAGTGAGAGGAGCATAACTAGGAAAACAATTTATACTATAATGACAACATTATAAAAACAAATAACTTTGTTGAAAACACATAACAAATAACTTGAAAGTTATGAAGAATGCAACGAATAAACCATGATTCCAGAAGACTGATGATGGGGAATGCTGCTTGCATTCTGATGGGAAGAGAAAATAATTCTTGTTAACTGAAAAAAAAATTAAAACACATGTTTATTGATTGAATGAATCAAACAATCAATCATTTAATCAATAAGTCTTTATTAAGCTTTTACTGTATTCAAGGCCCTATGCTAGGCACTGGGGATACAAAACAAAAATAAAATAAACAATTCCTACTCTCGAGGAACTTATATGTTATCATGGTGGGGACGGAGAGAAGGACAACTTGAACTTTTATTAATATATATAGAATAAATATATCAATTAATCAATATTTATTAAGCAGTTACAATGAGCTAGGTACTGGGGCCAAGTGCTGAGGATACACACACAAGTTAAACAGTTTCAATATTGAAAAAGCTCATGCCATAATGAGGGAGAGGATATGAACACACATATATACATACATAATATACATATAACACACATATACATATATGTCAGTTGTTCTTAAGAGTACATTCATGTTGCTTCCATAATACTACAACAGTGCTTATCTTATTGTTGAACAACCTCATAGAAAAACTGTATGTAAACAACATATAAAAATAAAACTATAAAAACGACTTACATACAATAATTTGAACATATTGTTATATATATTTTTCATGCAATTGAGGAATGTGAATTTCTTCAATTGTCTAGAGAACATATTTCATTTAAACAAATGATCTTAAATAAACAATATTCTAATTCCTTCTATCCCTTTGTCCCTATTGTTACCTTAAGGAATTTAGTGTGGAGAGATCCCTTTCCTAGGGGATGGTACATATATAGCCATACAGAATTAGGATACCTAGGAGTGCAGTGTACAGGGCTCCAGGCTTAGAGTCAGGAGTACCTGAGTTCAAATCCAGCCTTACATACTAGTTGTGTGACACTTGGTAAGTCACTTAACAGCTGTTTCACTTATTTTCTTTCCTGTAAAATGAGGAAAATAATAGCACCTACCTCCCAGGGTTTTGTGAGGATCAAATTAGATAACTGTAAGACACAGAGCTTGGCACATAGTAAGCATTATATAAATGTCAGCTATTATTACTGTGAATATTCTGCTTTATGACAGCTCTGAATGGATAAAATACATTTTAGACTTTTTGATTTTTACTGAGTGTCTGGAGTTATTAGTAACAGTCACATGGTATTTGGAAGGTTGGTTTTCATGACAATTAATTATAGGTTCAGGTACAATGATGAAAAAAACAATAATCAGGAAATTGTAGAAAATAGTATATATTTTCAGGATGGAAACATGAGGAAAAGGGGACACTGCATGTGATTAAACAGAAATGATATAAAAATACTGTCTTTTTCATTGTAGACAATTCTACCACATGCACCAAAAATTGACACTTTAATTTGTAGCCAGTAAAAACGTCTTTAAAAAAGTATTTTCCTCCATCATAACTTTGATGATTGTAGAGTTGTACAAAGAATTATTTTTAATGAAGAATAACATGTACTTGTTTCATTGGAGTAATCTCTTAAAAACTATTCCCTTTCAGGTTTTAAAGTAAAAGAAAATTTAGAATTTTTATAGAAACCAGAAGGTGGCGCTCTTCCTTTTGTGTTGCGTGCCATATCTCAGAGTTTATTTTTAATTCTTTTCTCTTAAGATTAGGATAGAGCTGAGTTGGCAAGTTGATTGCTTCTTGCTTGACATGCTGATTTTTTTTTCACCAAACAAAAGGCAGGACAAACTACACGAGATATCACAAAATTCTGGCAAAATTCTTGAATATATTATGAGATAAGAATGTGAGTAGCTAGAAATGGAAGAAGTGATCACATGGAGCCAGCATGACTTTATCAAGAATAGGTCACACCAGATTAGCATTATTTATTTATTTTTTTGGCAAAGTTACTAAGCTGGCAAATCAGAGGAATGTTGTAGATGTAGTTTACCTGAATTTGAGCAAAGTATCCGATAAAGTCAAATTATACTTGTGAAAAAGATGAAGAGATATGGGTTGGATGATTGTAACATTAGATGTATTTGAAACTGGTTTAATGGCCTGATCCAAAGAATGGTCACTAATAGGCCGATGTCAGCATGGACATAGGTCACTACTAGAATGATCTTTAAAAAAAAAACAAAACCAGTGCCATGTTGTTGTTCATCCTTTGTAATCGTACAGATAACCATGCCAGAGGTATAATCAGAGAGAGTCACCAGAGGTCTAGGTGTGATCTATCCAATTTTTAAATAACATAAAACTGACAAGGATTGATAAAAGAGTCAGGATCCATAAAGATCTTGACATTCAGCTCTATAGATGGACTATAATAAGGACAAATATAAATTCTCACACTTGGGTTCAAGTCATTACAAAAATAAGATGGAGGAGGCATGATTAGATCTTACTTGTTTGTCTGAAAAAAAATTGAGGAGTTTTGATGACATTCAATATAAGCAAATACTGCAATATGGCAGCCAGGAAAGGTAACACATTCTGGTACTGCAGGAAGAGGTATAGCCTCCAGCAATAAAGAAGTTCTAATATTTCTGTAGTCTGCTCTAATTAGATCATATCAGTGAAGTCCTGGATTCAAATCCAGACATTGCAAGTTAGTTCCACTGGGCACTCACTAATGAGAGCTAAGTACTTAGGAGAATACTAAATGCACTCTGATGCAATCTCTTATGTGGACATTTTGTGAGCCTGCTTCTGGCCATTTTGGAGTATGCACATTTGTTCTATGACTGTTTTCTATCCACTTTCTGTGTGTCAAAGAGAGGCATTTGGATTGGTTGCTGAGCTATCACTGAGTATGCTCTAGGAACTTGAGTTCTTGGTCTTTCCTTCTTTGGCTGTATTCAAATAAGAAGGATGAACTGTTGTGACCCTTCAGATAGGTGAGGGGCCTTAGACCGTCTTTCACCTGGAGACACTACAAAGATGATAAATGTATCTAGGCAAGCCTGTGTCTGGGATTTCCTGTTTCTGTCTTTGTGTGAAAGTTCAGAAAAGAGAGTCACCAGATGTCTAGGAACTGAGATCCACACCAGTTTGCTGGCAGCTAAGTGTTGTGTACCCATGCTTTCTTGACTTGGTAGCTGAGACATTTTGTTCCACACAAAGGGAGCAACTCCTCCAGTAGCTATGCTAAATTTGGAAATAAACCTGGTGGGAAGAAAACTTAGTTGGAACTGCTTTAAGTTTGAACCCACTCTCCTCAAGGACCAACATAGCAGCTGTGCCCCAAGGATCAAGGCAAATGTTTTTGTACTACTCAGTAAATATCCTTTTTTTTTTTTTTTAAAAAAAGAAAAACTAATTGATGTTAACTGGTTAACTTGATAGTGGGCCACTAATCATTGGATCAATCAATGTTATAGAAGAGAGGCTAAATGTAACTAGAGATCAATATTGGCTGAACACACTAAATGGGGGCTTGAGACAGTAGTGTTGGAGAAAGGCTACAACTCCTCCGAGGTACACCCTGGAACCCTGAGGAGGAGATGTATTCCCTATGCAGACCTGACTTGCCAGTGGAACTGGGGATTGAGATTAGGACTCCCAGACATTAACATCGATAAAAAGGGTACTATCTAGAAGAGGGCAACCCACACCTGAGATCTTGCCAAGTTATGAAGTAGGAACTAGGGATGGTTTGCCTAGAAAGGTGAAGATTCAGGAAAGACACGAAAGCTGTATTCAGGGGGTCGTGTTGAAAATAGACCTGCCCTGTTCGGTCCCTGAAGACAGAAACTGAAACAATAGAGGAAGATTTGGGGTTTATGCAAGGAGAAGCTTCCTGAGAATTAGAGCAGCCGGGCTGCTTCCGGAGAGTGGGTTGTTCCCCGTCCAAAGTCTTCGAGCCAAGTCCGAAGGACTACAAATCAGGTATGCGGTATGGGGGCTAGGGCAATACTCGCCTCATAAAACAACTTTGGTAAAGGATTTTCTCTTTTTATTTTCGATAATAATTTTTATAGCAAAGTAATTAGGATAATAGGATCATAAAGCTAGAGCAAGAAGGGAGCTCAGAGGCCGCCCAATCCAACTCCCTCATTTTATAAATGAGGAAGCTGAGTCCCAGGAAACTGAAGGCAATTGCTCAAGGTCTAATGGGTGAAAGTCAGAGTCTGTATTTGAACCCAGAACTTCTGAAGCCAGTTATCGCTTTTTCTCTTCTTCAATATTTGATAGAATTCATTTTTGAATTTCACTGGCCTCCTCTGTAGAGGGGATTTTTAGATAGGGGTAGGTCTGCGTGGCTGCTGAAAACTCTTATAACTCCAAAATTGTGAGTTTCTGTGATTCTTGGGAGGGTAATATTGAAGGAAAGGTACCAACTGTGAATATCCGTCAAAGGAAAAACTATGGTTGATGTTTGACTCCGACTGTAGTATCCTTACAATTTACTTGCTTGTTTAATCCATCAGCCATGCTTACAGTTATTTACCAAGTGCCCTAGTATATTCCTAGTACTTTGCTAGGTACTAGGGTAGCAAAACTATAAATGAAATAGCTCCTGTCCTTTCTCCTCTTTTTGTTTTCTTCCTTTTTTTGGGTTTATTGTTGCTATTTATATTCTGTATCACAGTCATTAATTCTTAATCCTGCTTCCCCACAATTGTTTCATTGAACTTTCCTTTATAAAAAAGGAAAACATTTAAATAAACCAGGAGATGCAGTCTAATAATCTATATTCCATTTTCCAGCCATTCCACTGAGAGAATGGGATCATGTTTCATAATTAATTATATTTAATCAGATTTTGAACCCTTAATTTTTTCATTTATGTGATTGAAATTATTGTTTATCTTGTTTTTCTAGTTTTGCATTCTTCAGCCTGTCAGTTCATACACATCTTCCCATAGTTTTCTGAATTTCTTGCTTTGATCATTTCTTGTGGTACAATCATATTCCATTGTATTGATACATCTCAGTTTATTTTGTCATACCCCAATTGATTCTACCCTTTTAGTTTCCAGTTTCTTGCTGCTGCAAAAGTGCTATTATGAACATTTTCAGTTTATGTAGTTTCTTATATTACCAGTCTTTGAACTCCTTTGTGTAAATCATCAGTCCTGGGACTCAGGTATGAATAGTTTACTAGCTTTTCTTGAATAATATCAAATTGATTTTCATAATAGATTAATTCAAAGTTCTGTCAACAGTGTACTAGTGTACTTGTCTTCCTACATCCCTTCCAACATCAACTATTTCCAGTTTAATCTTATTTTGGCTTGTGCTTTGAGAAGATAGAGTCCTCTTAGTGGCTATGAAGTCAAAAGAGTGGATATATAAAGGGAGTGACCACCTTCTCAGATCTTCTCTTTCCTTCTGACTTCAAATCATGTCAGGGATATTCTAAGATGCTTTGCAAGAAGGGGTGGGGAAGGGGATGCTTGCCTTAAGCTCTACTCTAGCCTTCTTATAGTAGGGAGCACATTACATCTGTGGTGTATTTTCAGCCTAGTCAAACCTTAACCTAGGTTTGAATTGCTTCTGTGTTTGTTCTTTCCTGGTCTTAGGATAATTAGTGTTTAACCTGAGACAGATGTGTCCATGCTTGGGGGTGATCTTCAGGTCCTGAGAGATCCAGAGATCTTGGGTCTATCATCTCAGAGATGAATGGTTACAGGGGAAAGAGGGGTCCCTAGCCATTACACTAGTCCTCTTGTCAATGGCCAACCTCTCCAAGAGCACTGGGGTAGTTGCTGGGGACCCATCCCTTGTAACCATTCAGATTTGACATTTTCTTATTTAGATGACCAACTCTGCCTAGGACTTGCCATTGTAGGTTTAATATGCTGTTATTGAATGAAAATATTATAACTTAACAAAATTCAAAGTGAATCTAAGTCTCATTTTAAAATGGAAAAAGGTGTGGGATTTTTAATAATAACATCCAGCACATAATTTAAGATAAGACTTTTAGATTGTTATACTAGGAGAGGAAATCTACTTCATATGTTGCTATAAAAATCAGTTTATAATAGTGACACTTTGTATTTGTATTATGCTTAGTCCCAAAGAAATGGAAGTATTTTACAAATATCATTCATGTCTATCTACACCCATGTATTGATCTAAATGATGCAGCATGGCTAACATTCATTCACAGAATCTTTTTTGAAGGTCATTCCTTTCTTTATGCATCTGAAATCAGCTAAGGTATTTCATGTGAGCAGGAAGCTAATACATTTGGATTCCAAACATAACTTGGGTTGCTAATGTTAAAATTGCATTCTTAAGAATTCTAGTACTTTATAACTTAACAAAGTATCCACAATTTCATGAGAATTCATATTGATACTAAAATTTTTGTCTGGTCTTATTCTCTGGGAGCTATAACTGAACATATTTTCACATCTGCATATTGATTTGGCTGCAGTCATTGAGATATGGTCTATGCACTATTTTCCCACCAGATCTGTGATTTTATCAGTACAGGAATGTTCTTATAGAGTTCCCTAGGACACTGATGGGTTAAGTGACTTTGCTCAGGGTTACACAGGAATTATGTGAGAGAGGCTGGACTTTAATCCAGGTCTTCCTGTTGCTGAGATCTTTACAGAGATTCTGTGCTGCCCCCAATTCTCTTCACTATGCCACACTGCCTCCCTATGACTTCCAAGTTTCAATGCTGACTCTTAGCAATCAGGTGATATTTGCTTAAATTAGTAAGGTAATGGTCCTTAGTTCCAGTTAAAGCTAGAGATCATAATAACTTATGGTCCCCAATGTCCAACAATTCTGAGTAGCTTACTTAATTGACTTAGCTGAATGGCTTAGACTGGCAAACAGAAATTAGACATTATTTGTTAAGCAGGAAAAGTACCCGAAAATAGTGGAGGGAAGAATTAACTCCAACTGCAGAAGGACCTTTTAATGATTCCCTAGACAGCACTGAACCTTTGGGAACTAGCTTCCTACATGATTAGTAGGAAAAATTCCAACAGATGGTATAAAGGCCTCATCTAGCAGATCCAAAGGTGAACAGACTAAAAGAAAACCAGGCCATCCAATCAGATAAAGCCATTCTCTTGAGGTGCTGCAAAATTGCTTTTCTAGGGTGGTGGATTATTTTCAGGCCACATGGGTACTTTTTGTATCTGGTTGACACTTCCTGCAAGAGCTCATTAAGATTTGCTGTTGCAGCTGTTAATAATTCTTTCACTGTTGTAAGTTCAAAAAAATTCCTTCCTATTTCCCATTAGGACAGAAGAAGAGTAGCATGGTCAGGACCATGCTCACATGCACTGTTTCTCAAGACTGCCATAATTCTGTCACCTGCTGCCCAAGGCATAGTAACAGCTTTTATAGCTTAATGGTTGAGGTGGCTTTCTCTTCATGAACTATGTTAGGTGATACTAAAAATATGATCATGAATCCCATCTTTCTATATATAGCAACTATATTAATATAGTGGTTCTTATTCAGTCTTTTAGCACATACTCTATGAATGTGGTATTGCTTTACTTCATTCTTAATTCCCCTTATGGCTCACATAGTGAGAAGTATCCAGGTTATAAAACTTGATTGTTTCCTACTTGTATAGAAGTTCAGTTAACGTGTTCAAGAAGGCCAACAAGTTCTAATGAAAATTTAAAAAAGTCCTATTATGGTCTCTGCTACTATATGCTGATCTTTCTTCTTGATAAAGAAATAATCTTCAATATATTTGTAATGCCTGTGCTGCCTCCAATTCAAACATATTGGTCTCCCTGAATGCTATACCAGGTTCAAGGCGTAGAATAAGTGTGAGCCAATACCCACAAACAACCATAGATTCATCCACTGATAATCTTAGAACATGAGCCCCCATCAATGTATATCTTTTCAGATTCCATATTAACTTAAAGCAAATTATATTTAATTAAAGAACAGAATAAGTGAGAAGGAAGATTTTCTTTATATGCAGAAAGTTAAACTCTGCTATAGGTTACCATACTACTGATGGGAGAGGGAACACATGTGGGGAATATGTGTGACAAGGTAATACATGTGTTGGGTACATGCGTAGAAAACATCAGGGCATATCCTCGTGTGGGTCAACTTATGTTGAAAATATTGCAGAGCTATTATTATCCTCTGGTGATGTTATTAAGTTTGTTGCTGTTCTGTTCTCTTTGCCTCATTACTGGAGTGTATACCGCTCCAAGATGTCTCATCTGTCACTGCTCTTCTCTTTTGCATGTCTCTACTGTTGATCCTGCTGTTCTCTACTACCATTTGCTGATCTTTGATTACTTTGGAGGTTCAGGAGAGGGATCTGCAAGCTCTTTAATTTGATTGACCCAGCAGACATCTTGATCTCGAATTCCTGTCATATCCATGACCATTAGTCTGAGTCTTTCAAAACCTCTTATGGAATCCATTTACCAAAACTAAAAAAACAAAAAACAAAAAACAAGAAACAAAACAAAAGAAAAAAACCCAACAACCCTGTATTGATCTGGGGTTAGAAGGTTCTGTTCAATCCTTATAATTCCTTTTGTTATCATGGAAACAACTTGCATGACTGGTGACTCCTACCCAGTTCTTTTATCCTGTAATCCTGCCTTTTTTATGCATTCCTATAAGCAATGTTACCAGTTTACCAGCATTTTCCCCCATTGAAAAATATGCAGTGCTGGTAAATGACCCTTGGTGCCACGGAGTAGTTCACAGGCACCCTTCATCAATTGTCATCAGTGAAGATATATTAGAGACACAGGTTATCGTTTTATGTACAATGTAGATGTAGTTACAAAGTACATTGTACACAGTATGTGATACACATTAGAGTTTCATGTGTCAAGCCTGAGCACATGGAAACAATATATAACATGTATATAGTAAAATTGTACATTGTAGTCCAAACACATGAGTTTCAATTCAATATATAAAATACTGTATAGCATCCCACACTAAGGCTGCTTACTGTAACATAAGATCATATGTGGAAACACAATGCATGCATATATATCATTAGTATATACAGTAATCCTTATTTCTAGGTGGAGCCAAGATGGTCAAGTTAGAGGGAGCATTCAAGCTGAACTTTTCCAATATTCCCCTCCAAACAACTTTAAAGTGATGTATCAAATTGAATTCTAGAGTAACATAACCCACAAAAGTTTAGGGTGAGCCATTTTTCTAGCCCAAGACAACCTAGGTTGGAAGGAGAAGTCTATGATATGGGTGGGGGCTGACCAGAAGTGCAGCATGGAAGCAACACCAGCTGTGGACCTCAAAGGCTATGGCAAAAGCAGCAATTTCAAGGTAAGAGCTCTCACCACTCAGAGATGATGAAGTGATTAGACAATTGGTGCTAGCTTTGGGAGCAGGTCTGGGTGCTGTCTGGCAAATGCATTGCCCATTACCCAGTTCTAGGTTGTAGTTCCAGGGTGGAGAGGAACACTTGTGGTCATGAGGAAGCAAGGGCCCTGGTTGCTGTCATAAAGTGGAGAGAGAGAAAACAGAGGCTGTAGTTTCGGTAGAAGTTCTAGGACAGAGTGAGGAGACAGAGTACTTGCAATCTCAAGGGAGCAGGAACCCTCCCCGAGGAAGGATCAGAACATAGACCAGGAGAGCAGTGACCACACCTCTCCCCAGACCACACCACTATGGAAGCACTGAAAACTTTTTTTAAATTAATTTATTTTGATTTATCAACAATCACTTCCATAGGCTTTTGAGTTTTAAATTTTTCTCCCCTTCCCTCCCCACCTCATTCCCCAAGATGGCACACAATCTGACATAGACTATACATATACATTCCTATTCAATATATTTTCACATTAGTCATGTTGTAAGTAAGAATTAGAACCAATAGGAAGAACCACCAGAAAGAGGAAACAAAACACAACAGAAGAAAAAAATAGCAAATAGTATGCTTCAATCTACATTCAAACTCCATAGTTTTCTTTGGATGTGGATAGCATTTTCCATCATGAGGCCTTTGGAGATGTCTTAGATCCTTGCATTGCTGAGAAGGGCTAAGTCTATCAATATTTGTCATCACACAACGTGGCTGTGACTGTGTACAATGCTTTCCTGATTCTGCTCACTTCACTCAGCATCAGACAATACAAGTCTTTCCAGGTTTTTCTGAAGTCTGCCTGCTCATCATTTCTTATAACACAATAGTATTCCATTACATTCATATACCACAACTTGTTCAGCCATTCCCAAATTGATAGACATCCTCTCAATTTCCAATTCTTTGCCACCACAAAAAGAGCTGCTATAAATATTTTTGGACATGTAGGTCATTTTCCCATTTGTATGATATTTTTGGGATACAGCTCTAGAAGGGAAGCCCTGAAAACTTACAGACTCCTAGGGCTAGCTGTGAAAATAGCAGGGTGAAAAAGTCTGAAGCTTCAGATGGTGCCCTTACCCCCAAACCCTTTAGGTGACTCTAACACAACTCTAACACAAAGCTCAAAGTCAATAAATAGCCTGGAAAAATGAGCAAACAGCAACAAGAAGAACTTCACCATAAAAATTTAATATAGTGTTAGGGAAGCTCAAGACAAGCTCAGAAGACAATGATGTGAAAGCATCCACAAGCAAAGCCTCAAAGAAAAATGAAGATTGGACAGAAGCTCAGTGAGAATTCTTGGAAGCACTCAAGAAAGAGTGGAAATTATTTTGAAAATCAATAAGAGTGGTAGAGGAAAAACTAAGAAAAAATGAGAGCAATGTGAGAAAATTATGAAAAGAGAATTAACAGCTTGGTAAAAGAGGCCCAAAAATACTGAAGAAAATAAGACCTTAATAATAGTATATGCAGTAAAGAAGTCTACCATATAGCAAAAAAAAAAAAAGGTCAATACAATGTATAACATTAAATGTTGTTTCATGCAGTGCACAGATTAATACACTTTGATAGTGAGCATTGTCAGCCTACTGTAATAGGGGAGATAAAGCAAATCAAGGAAGTACGAAATGCTGTAATAGTTCAGAGTAGGGAGAGGTGTATGCTATGAGTGAAGGGGGGATGAGGTGCTGCATAATAAGGTAGAGTAGACCTGGGGAAATTGTGACTTGTTTCAATTATCAGAGAGTAAACAACAATTTTTCATGTAAAGAAAATGATTTCAAAAGCTGTTCAAATGAAGTAGTGGAGATGACTTTGTGAATGGAAAGGGTATAGTGGTGGTAAAATGAGTTTTAAAGTATAGGAACTGAGAAAGTACTCAAGTACAGGGTATAAAATTTTAGTTTTTGACTAAAGACTCAGAGGAATATAATCATTTGATTGGCAAAACATTTTCTTGAAGGAAACCAGGGTTGACCCAAGGAGACATAAAACACAAGAGAAAAGAAACAGAGTGGGATAGCTTGCTGGAAGTTTTTTTAAAAGACTTTCAGGATTTTGAACCAAATGAAATTAAAAAAAAATCATTACAGAAGACTGAGAAATGGAATACCTAAGGTAAAATAATGTAGAGAAGATAATTTGGTCACTCTTGAGGAGAATGGTCTGGAAGGCATAGATACTGGAACTAGGCAAGAAGGAAGCTTGGACTAAGGCTGCAGTTTTTGGCATAGGAAGGGCTGGATAGATAATAATAGCTGGTATTTATATTGTTTATAAAGAACTTTGAATATGGATATAATATTTAAATTCAATTCAGCAAACACTTCTGGCATGAATATATCTGGAAAACCCAATTTGTTTGTAGTAGATTGCTTTGGTAAATCAAAGCAAAGCAAAGTCTTTGGATTTAAAGGACATTTCTTTTAGGCCATATTGGAACCTGAAGGATTTATGCCTTCTCACAGGAAATATATCTTCCAGGTAATCAGTACCTGTCACACAGAATCAGTGGCCCTTTTCCCTGGGTTAGTGCCCAGTGGACGCTGATACAATTGTTATTTTCCAGCTCCACTCATTCTAAGTTTGGTGAATCACACAGAGATTCTCACAGAGATTCTAATTTCCATGGCTTGAAAATGGTAGAATCTTTTTAGACATTGCTTGCTTCCCTTTTCTATGTTTCCATACTCCTCTCTCTTTTTTAAATTCAATTTTATTTTTTAAATCAGCAAAAATTTGCCTTCTCTCCCCCTCCTAATTGAGAATGAAAGAAAAACAAAAACCTCTGTTACAAATATGTATGATGAAGCAAAATAAATTTCTTCCTTGGCTATGTGTGTGTGAGAGTGAGTGTGTGTGTGTGTGTGTGTATACACACATATACACATGTACATTTATATGTTATATACATGCATATACATATATGCATATATACATGCATATGTGTATGTATGAAGTATAATGTTACATATCATATGTATGTTTATGTCCCATTCTTTACTCTGAATCTTTTACCTCAGGAGTTGAGTTACATGTTTCATCATTAGTCTTCTGGAATTATGGTTGATTATGCTCATTAGAGTTGCTAGCTTTCTAAATTTTTTTTGTCTTTACAATGTTGTTCAAATTTCTTCTTCTGGTTCTCTTCACCTCAGTCTGCATCATTTCATACAAATATTCCCAGGTTTCTGTAAAATCTTTGCCTTCATCATTTCTTACAGTACAATAATATTCTATCAAATTTGTGTATCATAACCTGTTCAGTCATTCCCCAATTGATGTACATCCCTTCAGATTCCAATTCTTTGCCACTTCAAAAAAATATATTTTTGTATGTCCTTAGAGTTTATTTTGCTTAACACTAATCTCTCCCTTAACCTATTAATCTTTTATTCAATCCTCTTTTCTTTCTCATCTTTCTCTCTTGTTTCCCTGTTTAATAAAACATATTTCCCAAATGTGTGTGTATGAGTGTTTGCATTTTCCTCTCATCTGACCAGTTTCAAATAAGAGGGAGGTTCAGATGCATCAGCTGCTCCCCCCTCTTCCTCTTTTTTTGTATGGACTTTTAGTTGTGTACCTTGATTATATAATCTCCTCTAACCTTCTCTTGCCTTTCTCTGAAGTGCATTCTTCTTCTCCTTCCTTTCGATTCTTTCAAGATCATCAAGACATAAAAGAAATATTTCTTTGGTCTTTTGTTTAATTAGACTCCTTCTATGATCCATAATGATGATGGGGTTCAGAAGGGACACATATCTCTTTCCATATATTGGAATGTAATTAATTTATCCTTGTTTAATCCCTTGTAATTGCTCATTTGTATTTACCTTTTTATGTTTCTCTTAATTCCCATATTTGTACTTCAAAGATTCTATGTAGTTCTTGTCTTTTTATGAGGAAGGCTTGGAAGTCATCTTCTTCATTAAAGGTCCATTCTCTTCCCTCTCCTCCCCTCATATGTCTGTACTTAATTTTTCTTGGTAATTGTTCCTTGATTACTAGCTCATATCATTTGCCTCATGTAATATCATATTCTAAGTTCTCTGCTCTTTTATAGTGGCAGCTGCTAAATTGTTTGTTATCCTGACTGTGGTTCCTCAGTACTTTCATTTTTTCTCTCTGACTGCTTGTAATATTTTTTTCTTTGACCTGGAAGCTCTGGATTTTTCTTATAATGCTCCTGGAAGTTTTTCTTTTGGTGTTTCTTTCAGGTGACTTGGGGATTGTTTCTATTTCCACTTTACCCTCTGGTTCTAAGAGATCTGGACAGTTTTCTTTAAGATTACTTGAAATTTGATGTCTATGGTTTTTTTTGTTTGTTTTGTTTTGTTTTGTTTTTGGGCATGGCTTTCAGGTAGTTCAATGACTCAATTTTCTTTTTTTTCTCTTCTGTTTTCCAGGTCAGTTGCTTTTTCCTAGGAAATCCCTCAAATTTTCTTCTATTTTTAGTTTTTTGATTTTGTTTTAGTGTTTCTTGTTGTTTTATAAGTCATTATCTTCAATTTGGTCTATTCTAATTTTCAGGGAGTTTATTATTTGGGCAAAGTTTTGTACCATTTGTGCCAAGCTATTAATTGTCTTTCTAATTCTTTCCCCCATATCTCTTATTTCTTTTCCATTTTTTCCTCTGGCACTCTCACTTCATTTATAATAAGAACATTTTAAACTTTTTTTTAGAAATTGCTTCATGTCTTATAGGAATTATAGTTGAACTCGTACCCAAGCTGTGTTTTTCTTTTAGGCTTTGCTTGTAGATATTTTAGAGTCATTCTTTTCTGGTTTTGTGTTTGGAACATCACCATAGTAACTTTTGTGGAAGAATTCTTCTTTTTGTTTGCTTATTCTTACAGCCTATTTCCTAACTTTGGAATTTATGTTCAGTATGGGCTTTGCAGACTTCTGGAAGTAATGTCTGGACTGGTTCTGCTGCTGCTTCCTTGGGATTTTGAGTACTGTGTAATTACAGGGTCTCAAGGAGAGCTCAAGCTGGAGATATATGAGTTTTCAGTGCCTTTCAAAGTAGCACTATGCAGGTCAAAGTCTGCTCATTCACCTTTGGCCCAAGTTTTGAATGATCCTAACCTAAGTTTAGGTCTTAGCAATAGCAGATTGCTGTGAGATTCATCCATTCTCAGCTAGCTGAAAAGCTCTACTGATTTGAAGGAACACAACTAAAGGCTTCCCTTTGGTCTGGCATTCCTGCCCTAATTATTCCTCTTCAGGCTTCAGACTGAGATAGAAGCTGACCTGGTTTCCCATAGTTCTCTTTCAAATGTTTATATCCTTTTTTTTTTTTTAGCTCCCAACACGCTAATGTTGACAGTTTTTTTTTTTTAAGAATAATACAGGGAAAGGGAAATACTTGATACCAAGGATTAACTTTCTAATAGTGAGCTTCCTGCCATCAGTAGGAAAGATATTCACTGATTCATTCAAGCATTCTTGAACTCTTTTCATGTAAAGTGCTACTAGTGACAGAATGAAGCGTCAGGGTGAAAAGTTTACTTTGGTATGTTGGAAAAAGAAGTCCAGAGAGTAAGAAATGGAGGTTGGGGAAAAAGAAAAGAGTTTTCTCTTACTAACACTTTATTTTTCTTGGGTACCAACTCCTTGTTAGTAAATTTTATTCTTTCCTTTTCAGTCCAAAGATCATTGTTATTGGCAGAGAAAACCAGAAGCAATGTAAGAATCAAATAGTTAAGACTATTCTCTGTTGTCAGTTGTCATTAGCTCATTCAATTCTGGGAATCTTATCCTTTCTTTCCATTCTTCCTCAACACTGCAATAAACAAACAAAACAACCAAAAGGAAAAACAAACAAAAAAACAGTAACAATAACAGAAATTCACTTTTTGTTGCCCTTGGCTTTTCTTTCCAGCCCCAGCTTATTCTGAGTTTCAGCATTCCTGACACAATTCTGATAGTATAGTACCATACTTTGTATTCATCCTCTTTTACTTTCCTGTGAGTCCATCTTCCATATAATACACCTTTTAAAAATCTTAAAGTGCTGGTTGATGAGTTCCTTCTGAATTTACATTGGTTTCCTTAGACAGCTCCTTTTTTCCTTCTTGTGAGACTTACTCTTCTGTGTCTTTAGAACTTCCTTCTTCAGTGTTTCCCATTCATTTAATTTTAGTCTATTGGGTCATACCTATCCTTCCTCAGAAAGAAGGTTAGTTAGAAAAGTGCAGACTTCATGCAGAAAGCAATACAGAGTCATTGTAGATCTTTAAGCAGAAAAATGATGTAAGAAAGGAAGTATTGTAGGAATATTAGTGTGGAGATTATATGGAGTATTTCTTGGAGTGGGGACAGCCTGGAGGTAGGGAGTCCAATTAGGATAGTGTTGTACATGTAACTGCCCTAGGTGTGGGCAGTTAAACCAGGTTGAAGCTCATCATATTATAGATTTGGAGCTGGTAAGGACCTTAAAATTTACCTAGGAAGGCCCCCACATTTTATTGATGAGGCAACTGAGGTCAAGAAACTTGACCAAAGCCACATAAGTAGTAAATGTCAGAACTGGCAATTTAATCCCAAAGAAATGCTCTGATGCTAAATTTAGTGCTATTTCCATTGTACCATAGTGACAAATTGAATATAGGGAATGAAGAATAAGGAAGAATCAAAGATAACTCCAAGATCTTTAGATGGTGAAACAAGGAAAATAGTAGTGTTGTTAATAAGACAGGCAGACAACTGACAATAAGCATTTATTCAGTTCTTACTGTGTTCCAGGTACTGTGCTGAGCACTGAGGATAAAAATAGAAGCAAAAAAGAAAATCAGCCCCTGTCCTCAAAGAGTTTGCATTCTAATAGGAGAAAATAACACACAAAAAGGGAACTGAAAGGGAGGGGACATGGGAGTGAAGAGAAAATACCCATTCATGGGGAAAGAGAGCAAAGTCTGAAGAATCAGAAACATGGCTAGGAAGGGAATGAAGCATGGTTGTCTGGGAACTATCCCCAAAATGGACACCTTGGAAGGAATTCACCAATGGGAGAAGAGGACTAAAATGGCAGAGAAACTTTCCAGGGTGCTGAGAGAACTTCCAGGGTGACTAGGAGAGGAAAAGTTGGTAAGGGAATCTGAATTGAGATTTAAAAAAATTATGCATTCAATTTTGTACTTACAGAGTTTGTGGTAATTGGAAGACATCTTTTGTTTGTCCTTCATTTTGAATGTGACCAATGACATCATGGGGTGATGTCTTGACTCCCGTGTGAATTGGATTTAAGCGAGGCAGAGTTGTGAAAAGTTGTTAGCCTCACTCTTCCAGAGTCATCAAAGTTCAGTGGCAAGACAACAAAAATCAGAATGACCGGCGATGGCCTGGGATGCAGGGGATGATCTTGGCATCTTTGATGTCTCACCAAGCTCTAAGCACTTCACAGAGCTTGCTTCAACTACCTTCATGGCAATTGGAACAAATTATTCTCATCCACCTATTCTTCTGTTAAATGTCTTCACATGCTTAGGGTAGATAGCCTCCTAACTCACCAACTGGTTTGAGGTCCATTGGTTACCCTCAACCTGGTTTAGCCAGTCTGCTGAGATGGCTTTACTGGGATGTGACCACTGCATATGCTACAGCTTCTTGGAGGAGTTGGGTGAAGCTGGACACCAAAGGTGGATGAGCAGCCCTGAAAAGGGCTCAGCAAGCCCTCACCTCAGAAGTGCTAGTCCTCCCTGAACACCACAAACACCCCTGAATACCCCATAAACCCAAGGGAAGATTGTATATACACAGCTGTAAATGTGAGCCTAGGCTACAGGGGAGAGGGAAGGGATCTTGCCTTATCTGCATAACAGAGTCATCTACTTAATTTGAGTAATTTGTTGTTATAAGCTCTTCAGCAAAAAACTAAAATAATAGCTACTTTAGTTGAAATAATGAAAGGAAATCAACTCACTAAAGTTATGAATATAGAGGGATGATTGAAGAAAGCAACAGAGACTGCTTACATCTAAGGGGCAGGATGTATTAGAAATAGCAAAGAAGGAGACAGAAGGGACACATTAAGAAATGGAAGATTCTAGGGTCATAAAATTTTAGAGCTTGAAGGGAGATTATCGAGTTCAGTCATCTGATTTTACAGATTAGGAAAGTAAGACCCAGAGAGGACTTGCCCAAGGTTACATTGGTAGTTAACAGTAGAGCTGTGATATTTTACAGCTATTCGGAAGGTAGAGCAATTGATCTGTGCAAAAGAAAGGCAGCTGCTGCCAAAAGTAATCCTATCAGGGCAGCTGCCTCACTCAGACCTTGCCTGTCGAGTGCCTATAAAAGCTAAGTTAACCAAGGCTTACTTATATCAGTGTTTTAAACTAAAGAATTCACTGCTAGGGGGAAAGCAAGACAGCCAGGTGAGACTTCCATGTGACATAGCAGTGCTTTGTGGTGGCAGGGGGTCTTAGTGTGAGGTCTTATAGGTGTCACTCTGTGTCTTTGTGCTTTCATGTGCTCTACATCCGTGGGAAGATCAGTAGTGGACTGTACTGGAGCCTGCTGGAAGTAAGCGCTTGGGCAGTGAAGACTTTGTAACATGAGGCCAGTGATGTCAGAAAACAATACCTTTGGGCTCCTGTGCAGCTTTATTAAACAACCCAATGCCAGAGGCCATAGGACTCATGTAGTGAAACAGTCTTATTCCATATCTCCTGTTCTTTCCACTTCAAGAAAGTGTCAGGAAAAATCAAATAAGAGGAGAATTTCAGTATGTAGTGGTAAATTCATGCATTCAATGATCAATGTGTCCAAGCTACCAAGGACCAAAAATAAATAAATTAATTAAGGAAAAAGGCCCTAGAATTGTCTGGAGCAAAAAGTTTTCATTGATCTCTTAAGTAGTTTTAGTAGAATGATTGCTTATTACTGCTTATTTTAATGATAAAGATAATTATCAAATTTGTTTCTTTAAATCTTGTTGGTCACCTCACTTTAGTCCTATATTTCTACCTGCAACCTTCACTTTGAATCTAGATTGAAGTGTCTTAACATAGAGGTAGGAAGACAGGAAATGGAGTCAGGAGGTCAGGATTATGTGGTCCATGAATTTAACAATAACAGAGGGAGAAAACAGTTTGGCATCAGGGTAAAAGGATCCAAGAAAGGTTTAAAGGATAGGGAACGCCTAAACATGTTTGAAAACAGAGGAACTCATTCATGAAGCTAAGAAATGGAAGATGCCGGACAGGTCAATTTTCCTTAGAAGGTGAAACTATGTGAGGTAAAATACAGGTGGAAGTGTTGCTAGAGGAGAACCAGGGCATCTCTTCTATTCTTAGGGGAAGAAAGGATAAGAAAATGGATGTAAAAACATTGTCACTGTGGTGACAAAGAAAGGAGTATAAAAGAATCTATCCAGAACGTCTTTTGCTCTATAAAGTAGTTAAAAAGGAGAAGAGAGTTTTGGGGGAGTGTGAGAAAACAGATTTCTAGTAACTTCTGTTAGGAGTGTATTATTCATAACTTAGGGGGGAAAAGATTAGTGAATTGAAATAAGTATCAGGTTGAGGCTGGTCTTTGATGAACTAGGTTTGCACAATACCATACCTTTTTCTGGGATGGTGGATATTTTCATAAGGAATCTATTTCATTTTCAGCCATTGTGTATTGCTCAAACTTACTCCCTTCCTGCTCTTTATCTTCCATTGATCTCAGTGATTTATTTTATCTTCCAGGAGGAAAACTGCCCAGGATGAGGTGCACATGTGGTCTTGAGGCTGCAGGTTCCCCACCCCTGTAGCTAAATGAAGGATCTCAGTTTAATCTTGAGTTCTTGTGGTGAGCAGCTTCCTTGTGCTTACAGCCTCCATGGATCTTCACATTCTTTCAGATCTCAATCAACAACTGAGTGGAAGTTCTCCATCTTCTTAATGAAATCTTTAAAATTACTTCATGTCTGTTGAAATGTTCCATCTTGTAGATGAGTGGAAGAATTCTTGTTCTTAGGGAGACTGAAGGAATTGGATTCTCTATAATAATAAAGGTGAAATATTAAGCTTATTAGGTACTAGGAAGGCTTTTACCTGGTATCTCTTAATCATTTTGAGTATGATAGAATATTGAAGACCCTCATTTTCTTTTCTCTCTGGTGAAAAATTGCACAAGCTTAGACGTATACAAATGAGATAGGCTTGCTTAAATTTTAAAATGTAACCTTCTGTAGTGTTTGGATCAAGTGTAACCTGGTTATTTAACAACAATACTTTTAATATATTTGTACAATAGAAATGTAGAAATCCATTTTAAAAGAAGTTTGGTTCTCAGAAAAGATACAAAGTTAGAAATAAAGACTGATTTTCCTATGGAATGGAGACTTGGCCAGTGAGGGGCAAGTCCTTAAGTGGAATATAAATATATATATATATATATATGTATGCATATATATATATATATATACATATACATATACACACATACATGTGCATACATATATGCATACATATACACACAACCACACAAATCCTCCTACTTTAGAACTTAGACAGATATCTTTTGATTTCACTGTTGGCTTACTATGGGACAATTAAAAACCTTTTAATTGTCTGCTGAGTCAGAAATTAAGATGCATGCCAAAGGTTCAAGTGAACAATTTTTTGCTCTTTTTTTCTGGCACCTTTTGAGTGAGGAGGAAGAAATTGTGGTCCTCTGCTGGAGGGACGGTAGGTCCCTATCTCTAACCTGGCTGCCATTTGTCCGTGAATGCCAGAGCTTCTATTTATTTTGGAGTTTTCATTTTGCTGAAGAGACACAACAGATACATAATTATGATTTGGGGAATGAGGGAGTACTAGCAATATAGAGACTGAGAAAAAGTTTCCTATAGGTATTGGCACCTGCATCAAATTTTGAAGATGCTAAAGATTCTGAGAGGTGGAGCTAAGGGACAGTATTCCATGGACATGGAACAACTGGTGCAGAGGCTTATTTGTGGAAGATGGAGTGCCAAGTCAAGGGGTTTGGCTGGAATGGAGAGTGTGTAAAGGGGAGTAATATGAAAGAGTCCAGAAAAGTAGGCTGGATCTAGACTTCAAAGGTCTTTAAATGTCAAGTTGAGGATTATGTATTTTATCCAAGAGGGAATAGGGGGCCACTCAAGTTTCTTCAGCAGGAGAGGAGGGTGATAATTTTGGCAGCTATGGGAGAATGGATTGGAGAGGGGAACTAATGGAAGCAGGGAGTTCATTTGGAAGATTATCTGAATAGTCAAGGCAAGAGCTGATGATGACCTGAATTAAGTTAGTAGCTGAGTGAATGGAGGGGGAGAAAGGTAATTGATGCCAGAGATGTTAGAGAAGGAGGATATCTGGAGTCTTTCAATTTCCATTTGGGTCACCTGCAATCTTAATTGTTCTGGACTGTAACATTCCACGATTCACAGTCAGACTCCACTTCCAATTCAGGATGGTAGGGGAACAGGGCACAACCAAAAGGTACCCTACATACAGAGCACACACAGAGCTCCTGATCTGAGTCACAGGAAGTGGAGGCCCTCTGGTAACTTTGTTGTTCAGAATCTCTGAACGGATATGAGGCCTCTTCCAAAAAGACTTTCTACTGCTCTTAGCTCTGTGACATTTGGAATCTCTGCTCGATGGGAGTCTGTCCCAGCAATGCCTTTTTATCATCTCTGGCTCGCTAGAGGCAACCAAGTGTCACTGCAGATAGAGAGTTGGGCCAGGAGTTAGAAAATTGTTGTCGTTGTTGGGTTGTGTCCAACTCTTCATGATTCCATTTTGGGGTTTTCTTGGCAGAGTTCCTGGAGTGGTTTGACATTTCCTTCTCCAGTTCATTTTATAGATGAGGAACTGAGGTAAACAGGGTTAAGTGACTTGCTCAGGGTCACACAGTTAGTAAATATCTGAGACCAGATTTGAACTCAGGAAGATGAGTCTTTCTGACTCCAGGCCCAGTGCTCTATCCACCGTGCCATCTAGCTGCCGAGTCAGGAAGACCTGTGTTCAGATTGACTTCAGACACTTACTAGCTGTGTGTCCCTGGGTAAGTCATTTAATTACTGCCTGCCTCAGGTTCTTCATCTGCAAAATGGGGATGATGATAATAGCACCTAACTTGTTGTGAGGACAAAATAATAATATTTGTAATGTAGATAACATTTGTAAAATGCTTTGCAAACCATAAAGAATCATATAAATGCTAGATCATCATCATCATCTTTTAGCACAATGCCTGGCACTTAATAGATATTGATTGACTGATTATGGTTCTGAGACCCTGGCAGCACCATGTCATGACTCCAGTCATTAGACCTTTGAGAAATGAGTTGAGCTAATGCTTGGTGTGGGAATTACTTCAAGTTCTTGGCTCTGTGTCCTGAGGTAGGCCTCCATTAGCTTTTTGGGCAACCTAGGTATGGAAAGGGAAGGGAAAAAGCATTTATATAATGCCTACTATGTGATAGGCACTGTGCTAAGTACTTTACAAATATCTTATTTGATCTTCACAACAACACTGTGAGTTAGTAATTATTATTATTATTATGTGCTATTATTATTATTATTTGTTTTACAGTTGAGAAAACTGAGACAAATAAAAGTTAAGTGACTTGCCCAGGGTCATACAGGTAGTATCTGAAGCTGGATTTAAATTGGGTCTTCCTGACTCTAAGTCCTGCTCCTTATTCAGTATATCATTTAGATGCCTAGAGCTGCTAAGGTTATCTCATCAGCAGGAGGCAGGGTCACAGCAGTAGTAAACATTCCCCAACTTCTATAGGAAAAGTCTCATCTCTGACATATGTCTGTCAGTTTTCATTACTTCTCAGAGGTTCTAAGGACATGATTTTAGGGGAAGCAAGGTATCATCTACTACTTCTACTCCCATATCTGTGTTTGGCATCTTTGAGTCCTGTAATTAAAAAAAGAGTCAGGTTAGAGTCTTATTCACTCCCAAGGCTGACCAGACACAAGGTAAAATTATTGCTTTTATCATTATCATTGCTGCTGGAAAGCATGGGACAATGTACTGCTTATATGTCCTTTTTCAGTCCCTGTGACTTGCTAAGGGCCCTTCCCTGGCTGCCACTTAACATCCTTTGTTCTATGTTTCAAAGAATTTAAGTACCTTAAATTTAGGGATTGTCTCACTTTTGTATTTGAATTCTCAGGCCTACCATAGTGCTTGGCATATACTAGGTGTTTAATAAATTACTTGTTGATTGATTGATTTCTGCTACAGAGATAAATTATCCTGCCTTCTTGATTGTGTTAATAAACCATCCATTAATCTATGACTTCTTGGTTTCTTAGCAAGAATCTATACAGATAGGCATGTGGTTCCATTCATCTTATAATGTATCAATTTGTTGGTTATTGGATAAGAATCTAACATTCAGAGCACCTGTTAAATTAAGGTTTTTAAATAATATTACTAAGAGCTGAGTGATTTTTAGCGCTATTCCTCCTCTCCCCTATTTTTTTTTTTTTATCACTTTGCCATTATTGCTGTGGAATCAGAAAAGGGATAGACAGGACAAAGAACTCTTGTGTATTTTTATTTGTTTCATAGGTTGCTGTTGTTTGAGATTGGACTCCTATCAGTATAAAGTGTTAGAGAGCTGCCTGAGGTGCTAAGAGGTTTACCTGCTCAGGGTTACACAACCAGTATGAGTCCAAGGTAGTGCTTAAATCCAGATCTTCCTGACTGAGATCAGCTCCTTATCTGCTAAAAGCCTCTCATGGGTGGCCATTGCCCCCATATTAGACTTAGAGAACTTCTCCATCAGAGTCAGGCTGGTCTTGCTAGATACTGTCTACTGATGAGCTTGTGCTTGAAACGCTTAAAGCTTAGTAGGGCCTGGCAAAGTTTGTGCTCTGTGGCTATATTCTTTGAGAACCCAGGGTTGCCTCCATACTATGGTGATGCAACAGGTTGGGACTTTTGTAGAGGAGGCTTTATAAATGAACAGGTGAAATTCTCTCATTAGTAATGCTTTGGAATTTGGGAATGCTGAGTTTTTTTGTTTCTCTTTAGAAATCATTTAGTTTGCTGTTTTTACTCTAAGAAATTTGTCTTGTTTTCTGTAGTACCCATACAAACCTTGTATAAGTTTTGGGCAATCTATTTTTACAGGACCTGGTATCTGGTCCTTATAGCCCTTCTAATTGTACTTAAAATTAGTAGGATATGTATAGAAATTACTGTACAGATTAATATTCATCCATAGAACTTGGCCTTCAATTAAGGAGCCAGATATATGTTATTGAATGCAGCCATCTGAGATATTACCTGACCTCATGGTTGGAGCAGGTCCATACTGTTTGGGGCTGGGTTATGAAACTCTCTGTTGCTGCACTGGGAGCCTACTGTTATGACCAGATGTCACCTCTCTGCAACCTCCCAGCCCTCTCTAAGGACCTTCTGTTGTTATGCAGAACAACTTATGCAACACCTTGTGAGGCTGTGCCTTCCACTGAGACTCTCTGCTGAAATGTATTACATCTTGCCCCTCCTCTGCCCCTTTTGGGTACTCTAGTACTTTTGTGCTGTGTGGTGCCCCAAATTGCTATTCTCTTGCCTCAGTTAATGATTCTAGTTTTTACCATTCTGTTAGCCCTCTTTATTTCACACAGACATACACACATATTTCAGATTGTATATATATATATATATATATATACTATATGTTTGTGTATATGTGTATATGTATGCTTATGTATATGCATGTATACATACACATATACACACACAAATGTATATACACACACACACATAACCAAAGGGTGAATAATAATTTTAATAAAAATTGAAGCTCCAACCTATTGGAATAGTTTTATAATTCTTTAGGCTCCTTATCATAGTGACATTAATAGCATAGAGTACAGTTAGTAAATATTTGTAGGGAGAGTAAAACTTTTGCAGGCTAACCAAAAAAAGGAACTAAGTTGAAAGGCAAATAAATAATTTTCTTTTATAATATGTTAATTACACTACTTTTCCATTCTTCTGCCCATGCAGCTGAACCTTGTTTTCATTATGCCTACAGTGTATCTGACACCTAACTCAGTCATCTGCTGCTCCTCTGCTCATTTACTTACAAAGGCTGAGACAACTCTGACAGGTTCAGCTTATATACCTTATAAAAAAATCCCATAAAGCAATACCTATGTAGTTAAGACAGTTTATCACTTTATATAAAGGAACTCAGCTCAAATCTATAATGAATTTTGAAAGCATTTCACTTAAAGTTGGGAAATAAAAAAGATTATAGATAAAAATAAATATAATTCAACCACACACATCCATACCGCTTTCCTTTCTCCTCAGTAGGATTGTCTTGCCATTTATAGAGTTTTTGAATGTGTCTATTGCTTTTTGGGCTTGAAATAGGAATAGGGATTGGATCTGTGATTCATTGGAATAAGGACCTTCCAGGTGAAGAAGCTTCTTCTACTTATGCATATGGATACCTTCCCCGAAACCATAATCTTTGAAAATTGCTTGGAGTACCAAAATGCTAAATGGCTTGCTTGCCCAGGGTTACACTGTTAATATGTGTCAGAGGTGGACTTTAACTCAGGTCTTCTTGGCTTTGAGGTTAGCTCTGGATCCACTACATAGCCTTTCATGGGTTTAGCATGAATTCATAACTTTAATTGAATGTGATTTGTTTTAAACTTGATTCTTGAGATATTTGCCTTAATAGCAGAACCTTTCTCTACCCTGCCCCTTCCTCTACCCTGCCCCTTCCTCTCCATCCCTACCAATTCATGCATGTATCCGCTGTGGAAGTATATTAAAAACCTCTTTTTCAATTTCTCTGGAAATATTAAGAAACAGTTATGTCTCTGTTCTGAAAGCCTTTTCTAGACTTGACCCTCTCCACCCCTACCCCACCACCCTGAAAAAAAGTTGGGTAATAGGTTGAGGACACAAGGTCTTTCTTAAGTGTAATGTGTCTGTTGCCACATTGCCATCTCAGAGTTCTAGCATACCTTGACTAGGTATTGGGGCATTTCTCTCCTCTAAGATTATTGGCTCAGGTTTTCTTTCACTGGCTGTTTCTTCCATATGTTAAGGGGCCAGTGGCTAACACCTCAAGTTCAATTTAACCACAGCATTGGATTAGTGTTTACAAAGTAATATTTACTTCAAAGCAAGATAAAGCAAGAAGAAAAAATTTCCCCACCCCAGGGGTCTTAGTCTCCTCTACACTGCCTTGTTTGTTAAGGGAGTACATTTAAAACTTCCTATGTAGGATTGGTTCTACTAAATTTATGTCCAGATATGGCATGATTTCTGCATAAACTTGCATCTGAAGAACCACTGGGCTGGGGTCCTAAAGGTCACTCCAAAAGGTCACTCCCTACTCTTTAGGACCTTGATCTAGAGCAATAGCAATATCTTAAAGAGCAAGGAGTGACCTTTTGGAATGATTGTTAGGATCCCAGCCCAGTGTTCCTTCCCAGTCACCAATGGAGTGAGACAAGGCTGTGTGCTTGCTCCCATGCTTTTTAGCATGATGTTTTCAGCCATGTTGTCAAATGTCTTCAGTGACGACAAACACAGCATCAAGGTCAGCTACCGAACTGATGGTAAACTTTTCAATTTGAAAAGGCTACAAGCCAAGACCAAAGTGGAGGGAGTGTTGGTACATGGTTTTCTGTTTGCAGATGACTGTGCGCTCAATGCAACCTCTGAAGCTGAGATGCAACAAAGTATGGATTGATTTGCTGCTGCTTGTGCTAATTTTGGCCTAACAGTTAACACAAAGAAAACACAGGTGCTCTGTCAGCCACCACACACCATCCATACATGGAATCACCAGTAACAGTAAATGGATAAGTTCTGAGTGCTGTGGATAAGTTCACTTACCTTGGTAGTGTACTTTCCAGGGATGTACACGTTGATAATGAGGTTGACTCATGCATTGCCAGAGCTAGCTCAGTGTTTGGGAGGCTCCAAAGGAAAGTATGGGAAAGAAGAGGTATACTGAAAGAAGAGACTGACTACCAAACTGAAGGTCTACGGAACCGTTATGCTGACTTAATTGTTATAGACTTGTGAAACCTGGACAGTATACCAGCACCATGCCAAGAAACTGAATCGCTTCCATTTGAATTGCCTTAGGAAGATTCTGAAGATCACCTGGCAGGATGAAATACCAGACACTGAGGCCTTTTCTCCAACTAAACTGCCAAGTATTCAAACTCTACTTCAGAGAGCACAACTCTGATGGGCTGGTTGCATTGAATGTAAAACATACCCTTGCCAAAAAGACTATTTTATGGAGAACTCACAACAGGGCAAGTGTTCACATGGTGGTCAGAAGATACAAGGACACTCTCAAAGTCTCTCTTAAGAACTTTGGAATTGGGGCAGCTGGGTGGTGCAGTGGATAGGGCACCAGCCCTGAAGTCAGGAGGACCTGAGTTCAAATCTGACCTCAGACCAAACACTTGACAGTTACTAGCTGTGTGACCCTGGGCAAGTAAAAGAAATTAAGAAGAACTTTGGAATTGATTGTGTGACATGGGAGACACTGGCACAGGACAGCTCAGCATGGCATGCCCACATCAGAAGGTGCTGTGCTCTATGAGCAAAGCAGAATTGAAGTAGTTCAAAAGAAATGCAAGATGCACAAATTTAGAGAATCCACCCCAAATGTTCACATGGACTATTTGTGCCTGACCTGTGGTAGAACATTCTGAACTTGTATTGGTCTGATCAGCCACAGTTAGACACACTGAAACTCGATCTAGCACAGTGAGGTCATTTTGGTCCTCTTTGATAACAAAGGACAACAACCAACCAACCAACCATTGCTCTAGGTACAAAATCCAGACCCTGGATGTTGCAGGAGGCTCCATTCATTCCTTTCATACCTGGAGAAATTGTTGCTTTGCTTCCTGCAAACCTGAACTCTGGAATGGTAGGATGCTGAAGGGCCCTCTGGAACCTTCAAACTTACAAAGCTCTACTCCTTTCCTGGTCTCCAAGCTTCCTTAAGAACAATGAAGCACAAAGACAAGGAGACTGAAGCTGACAGGTCTTTTTGAATGACTCTGCAGCCTAGCTAAGTGCCTCCTCTTCATTATGCTATTAGGTGCCTAGAACCAGTCACACAATGTCCATGCATGCTGAAGTCTTCCTAAAATATTTCCCTTATATATCATTATGATTCTCCTGGAAGCAGCTCCTCACTGTCCTTTGGAGAGGTGCCATTTCAGGTGTTCTGGACATGTGCCAAATTACCATTATAAAAGGAAATGGATTATTGGGGGGAAACTCAACTGTCTTATTGAGATCCTGAAGTGATTAGGCTTCCTACCCTTATCCATTCAGAAAGGATTGAGATATTACTGGGAGGAGATCGTGAAATCCTTGAGGGGAGTAGTCAAAGAAGGAACTGAGTAGCAACCATTGGAATGTTAATCCCAAACTAAAATTTAACATATTATAACCTAATCCTTGTTTAAGATTCCTATGTATGTTACCTTAGATCATTCTGGAGTATGGGTATGTCAAAGAACATGCAAGAGACTATGCTGATTTGGACATCTCTCATTGTCTTTGTCTCCATATCTCTGTCTTTTTTTCTGTCTCTGTCTCTCTGTCTGTCTATCTCTTTCCAAGCTAGAATGCTTGTATTTAAAATAGTGTAAAAATAAGTGAAATAGCTTCTGGTTGACTTGTGCCTAAAATGCACAGTATCTTTTTTTTTTTAATTTGATACCACACAAGTTCCACTCTATACTTTTTAGGGGTCCTTATTTGTAAATTTGTACTGTTAATTCATGTGATATGGATCCTGTTGTATTTTGGGGTCACTTGCTCTCTTTTTGATTGAATAGTCCAGTACTCTTGATATTGGCCTTTGCACTTACATTTACTTACCCTTATTGTGTGCTGTGGATCAGTGGGAGAAGCTCTGGATTTGGGGACAGTGGGTCAAGTTTTGAATCTTGGTTCTCCTGCTCACTCCCTGTGAAAATTCTCTCTGGGCCTTGGTTTCTTCAATTGTAAAATAAGGGTTTTGAACTCTATGACCTTTAAGATTCTATTCATCTCTATATCTATGAAGCTCTGATCCTTTTGATGAAGATGAAGGAGAAGGGAGATTAAGTTAAGTGTCTTGAAGCATGTAGAATTTACTTCAAGAGGTACTGATGTGAAAATAACTGAGTTAAAGACAGTTTCCCCCTTGTTTCAATATGCACATCCCATTTAATTATAATACCAGCTACTATGCTATACAGAGACAGGGGGTGGATAACTTGATTACATTTTATAATTTCCTTGGCTTGACAAGTGTTGGCAAAAGCAATACATTAGTTTCTCCCTCTAGGGCATCTGATGTCACAATGATAATGGGGTTTTAGACCACACGTCTCCATTTGGTGACAGGCTGCTACATGCTGTACAGCCGTTTTTGCTGATTTGAGACTAGTGCTTGGAAAGGATGAGAAAAGGCTGCAAGAAGGTGAGAAGTATATGAATTGGATTCTGAGATAGATGAGGACATCTAAAAAATAATTTGAAACAATGCCAACTCTTGCTATCCTTCTGAAGTCTGCTTCAGCTTGGCTCTGACACATAGCAGATTATAAAGCAAGAGTTTAGATCAATAAAGTATAGAGAGGAAGGAGGGCTCCCCTGAGGGAAAGGACAAATACATGTAGACCTGCAACTCACAATTCTGTTTAGGGGTAAGCACCCTAAGATGTGCTAGGGAAAAGCAGACTGAAAGATAGATTCAAATCAATTTCTAATGACAAATTCAGTTGAACCTGAGTGGGGGAAGACTTTAGGGGAGAAGTGTTGGACCCCAGAACACAAAGTTCAAAGGGGGAAAGGTAACTGTTCCATAGTGAAGGGCAGAAGGTAGGGGGAATGGGAAGACAGAGATGTTGGAATACCATGATGCTACTGCTGTAGAGGGTGCCTGTGGAAAGTGGTAGTTGGTGGTAGTGGCGTGTCAAGGCAGGGCTGGATTTGGAAGAAGCTCATTTAATAATAGCTAGCATTTGTATGGGACTTTAAAGTTTGCAAAGTGCAAAGTGTCTCATTTTATACTCTCCCAGGTCTTGTGAAGTAGGTGCTATTATTATCCCCATTTTAGAGATGACAAAAATGAGGCAGACAGAGGTTAAGTGTATTGCCCAAGGTCACACAGTAAATGGATTTGAGCCCAGATATTTCTGACTCCAAATCCAGGGCTATATCAGCTGCTGCTAGAATATAAGCTGGGAGTCATGGGGAAGGGGTGGGGAAATTTGACCATTCCTATCTTCTTATTGTCTTTAATTATTATTACTAACTAGGTATTAAGCATAATTGTTTCTACCTGATTAAGGAGGATAAGCACTATAAGCCACTACCCTCCCTCCCCCCCCCAAAAAAAAATTGCCACTTTGGCAGAAAGCTATTGCCACATAGACCTAATGATGCCTCTGAATATATGAACCAAACAAAGTTGAGAGAAATTCTAGAGCTCTAAAAATCTTTTAAATAATTTAAACACCAACATTAGTTTGCAATATTGTTCAACAATCATAATGAAAGTTCTTTGACCCCAAGGTTTGATGGGAGAGTTTTTTTGTTGTAATGAGACAAAGAGGCAGACATTTTCTACTCATATTTAGTTGTTTCCTCTGTAATCCCATTTAGGGTTTTCTTGGCAAAGACACTAGGGAGGTTTGTCATTTGTCCAGTTCATTTTACAGACAAGGAAACTGAGGCAAACAGTGTTAAGTGACTTGCCCAGAATCACACAGGTAGCAAATGTCTGAGGCTGGATTTGAACTCAGGAAGATGAATCTTCATGTTTCCCAGCCCAGTACTCTAACCACTGCATTACCTTAGCTGCCCCATACTTAGTTGAGTAACTATCAAATAGAAAACTGTTCCTTTGAATTGAAAAGGATTCAAGTGAGTTTCTCTGCTCTTACCTTAATTTTAGAATCATAATCAGGAGGATGGAAGGACTTAGATATGAGAATAAAATTTTAAATTTAGGATTCTTTCTGTCACTTCAAAAATTGTTAGAGGCATTTGATTATACTGATTTCAGCACCTTACGTGTTTGTGAAAAGGTTTTGCTGACACATTGGCTCTTCCACATGTGCCATAGTCATATATGATCCTTTTGCATGTGACTCTTCATACCTATGCCCTGGACATGTGTGTTCCTTACATGTGTGGCTCTACATGTGTTGCCTATATTCCAACTGCTAATGCATATATTTGTGGGAGAGTGTACCCTAAGTCTACAGGGAAAATTTTTTTATTGCTACTTCCATTATTTTGCTATTTCATTAAATGCCCTTGCTGTGAAGTAGCTGTATCCTCTCACTGAGAAGAAAAGTAAACACATTGGTAGGAGCTCACAAACTATGATTTTGAGTGGGATTATCCATAGGTTACCAAAAATCTGTGGGTAGATTTCTCTGGGGGACCCACTCTGTGAGTTTGGGCTATTCCTAGGTGTTGCAATATATGTTGTTTTTTACTGTTTGCCAAGGAGGGTTTAATTTATGAAAGTGTTACCTCTCTGATTAGGTTATACATTCCTTGAAAATGAAATTTTTTTGAATAATATTTTATTTTCCCCCAATTGCATGTAAAAACAATTTTGAACATTAATTTTTTTTTTTTACAAATTTTGAGTTCCAAATTCTTTTCCTACTTCTTTCCCTCTCTCTTCCCTGATACAGTAAGCAAATTACAGGTTATACATGTACAAACATGAAAATGTATTTCTGTATTAGTTATGTTGTGAAAGAAGACACAGATCAAAAAAGGAACATGAAAGAAATAAAGTAAAAAATATTATGCTTTGATCTTTATTCAGACTCTATCAGTTCTGCTCACTTCATTTTGTATTAGTTCATACAAATCTTTCCAGGTTTCCCTAAAACCATTCTTTTTCATTATTTCTTATAGTATAAAAGCATTCCATTATAATCATATACCATAACTTGTTCAGCCATTCTCCAACTGATGGACATTCCCTCAATTTCCAATTCTTTGCCACCACTAAGAGAGCTGCTATAAATATTTTTTTTGCACAAATCGCCCCCCCCCTTTTTTTTATCTTTTTGGGATACAAACCTAGTAGTTGTATTTCTCATTTATTGTTTGTTGTTTGTCCTTCATTCTCAAAGAGGACCAATAACATCAGGAAGGTGATGTCTTGACTTACAAGTGAATTGGATTAAGTGAGGCAGGGCTGTGCAAAGTCATTAGCCTCACTCTTTCCTCCAGAGCCATTTGGATACAGTGGCAAGGATCAGGATGACTGGAGATGGCCCTGGATGCAGTGGGAAACCTTGGCCTTTTTAAGCTAAGGTTTTTCCCAGGTCTGTTTGACTGGGGCAGTGCCCATTCAGTGATGAAGTCTAGGTGAGAAATGAGGCAAAGAATGGTCTCTTTTACCTAGTTAAAAAAATCTTGGAGGGGAAGACCCTTAGGGTTTCTGGCCAAAACAGAAACAATTACTATTTACACTCACTCTGAACCATCAGAGCCCAAACAGTGACCAAGGGATGATTGGGCTGGGACCTATTGTTGGCCAATCAATGGCAGCCAGAGTGATTTGGATTTAAGGCATGGTCCTTAAAAGAAATCTAGCCTGTAAACCCCAAGATATCTTGTGAGGTTTCAATGATCAAAATTTGTGTTGCTTTAGGCAGAGAACCTGCAGGTAAGGGTATGATTCCCTAGTAGACAGAGGTAAGGAAGGGAGGGAGAGAAGGGAAGGTAGGAAGGAAGGAAGGAAGGTGGGAAAAAAGGAAAGAAGGAAGGAGCTGCATTGCTCAACTGAAACTGGCTAGTTGGCTCCCCAGTGGGGCAGCTACTACTACTCACAGATTGTTGTTTGTCCTGTGTTCTTGGATAGGACCATGGCATCAGGAAGGTTATGATATGACTTGCAAGTGAATTGGATTTAAGTGAAGGAGAACTATGGAAAGTCACCAGTCTCACTCTCTCCTCTGGAGCCATCTGGGTCCAGTGGCAAAATGTAGATCAGGTCAAAGGGAATGCACAATTTTATAGCCCTTTGGGCATGATTCCAAATTGTTCTTTGGAATAGTTAGATCCATTCACAACTCTACCAACAGTGCATTAGTGTCACAATTTTCTCAAATCCCCTCCAACATTTATCATTTTCTTTTTTGGTCATATTAGCCAATCTGTTAAGTGTGAGGTGGTACCTCAGAGCTGTTTTAATTTATAGGAAAAATAGAATCTTTGCAATACTTTTCTAGTAGATAGTAGCTGTTTGATAGATTCTTATTGAAGGATTATGATCAAATTGTAGAAAGCCATGGAATGCATGGATAGAGAACAAAGAAAAATTTTAATTACTTCCCAGAATGCTAGATCTTAGTACACCTCGGAAAGTTTGAAAGAGTGGATTTTAGGACAAAGAAAGGCAAGTATAGCATACTACTTTGCTCAGTGCATAATACACATACACAGTGCCTGGCACATACTAAATTTTAGTAAATGCTTGTTGACTGATTCATTATAGTTTGAAAGTATAAATACTTCCAATAAAGGATTAAATAAGTTCTATGGATGCCAAATGCATACTGGATTTCTAAGGGAAGCTATGAAAACTTGGAATATAGTGTTCATTTTTTTTTAAAGCAACTAGTGTGGATGACAATGTTACTTTCTCTAACCTTTAGAGTCAAAATTTTTGACTGGATTGAATGACATAGCATTTCTTGGAATTTTAGTTAAGTGATAACTTTAGCATCCATTTTTCTGGGCTATTTTGGGGACACAATTGAAATAAATCCAGCTTTCAGAAAATGTGAAAAGGTCTGAGGCATAGTAAGTATGTAATTGTTGATGTTTTTATCTATCACTTCATGGATGGGGAATGTTGCAAATGGTTGGCAATTTTTGTGAGATAGTACATGGCATTCTGATAGGCTTTATGATGTTAGTCTGCTTTACTTGAAAAAAATGCCCTAATCTTCCTTGAGGTATCCAAGGGTATTTTTCTCCATTATTGACAGTTAGGGAGAAGTAGAAGCAGTAATATGTGTTATCTACTTGCTTATGGCCAAATAGAGGTATTTTTCCTCTCCCTTAGTCATCCCAACCTCACCACATTCACAACAACTTTTCATCACACATCCTATTAAATTCAAATATCATAGGGCCATAGAATTAGAGCTGATAAAGACTTTTTGCAGTTGTGCAATCCTCTTATTTTATAGATGAGGAAACTGAGGCCCAGAAATGTTAAGTGACTTGTCTAGGGTGGCACAAGCAGCAAGTGGGAATCATTGTGTATAGTAAATACTTATTGATTAAATTATTTTCAAATTTGAATCACCCACTGACAGATATGGTCTTGTACATTATGAACCCAGGTTCTGATAAAGGATACTTAACAGCATCTGGACAATTTTGCCATAAGATATTTACTTATTTCTATGTTGTTGGTTAGTGAAACCTACTATCTAAGTCATTAAAATCAATTTTTAAAGATTGATGTTTTCCATTTTAAACCACCACACTTCCTCATGCTTTCCCTCATCCTCTTGAGAGCCATCCCTTAGGACAAAGAATTTTTTTAAAAAAAGAAAAACTCAATAAAACCAATTAATACACTGAAAAGCTCTGATATTCCATGCAATGTTGCATGTACGTGGACCTTCACTTCTGTAAAGGAGCAGGAAGAGATGTCTTCCTTATCTCTTTTTTGAGCTAATGTTGATCTTTATAATTTCACAATTGATTTTGTAAGAAGCAATTGATACTGTAAGAGGTTGTGTGACTTGCCCAGGTTAACATGCTAATAAGTGTTTGAGGCAAATTCAAACTCTGGTCTCTTCAACTACAACCAGTGTTCTAGTTTGCAAAAAAATAATAATAATTAATTATTATTTAAATTAAATTAAATTAAGTTTTTTTTCAGAAAATTTTACCAGTCATCTCTCCATCTATTTTCCCCTCGCAATCCTGTCCTTTTACATTTATTTTCTGGATTGCTTGGCTATGAAATCAGAAACACTAACCTTCACAGAATACATAGTTTCCCTCTCAAACACACATTCTGTTAAAAACCAAACAAGTAGATTTAGAATCAGCTGAATCAGGTCTGGTGCTTGTTGAAGACATTCTGATCTTAACTAGAGAATCAGCATTTGTTTTTATAGTTTGGATATATATTTTCAAAGAATATTTTGTCAAAGAGAAGGAGAAGGATGGGGAGAAGGAGAGGGAGGGAGAAAGAGAGAGAGAGAGAGAGAGAGAGAGAGTGAGAAAAAGAGAGAGAGAGGGAGGGAGAAAGAGAGAGAGAGAGAGGAGGGACAAAGAATATTTAAATGTAATTTTATCTTTTAGAAGAATTTGGCTAGGGCAATCCAAAGAATGATAGTTTCTTGGGGAAACCAAAGGTTTCTCCTTTCATTGAAAAAAGAAAAATCCTTCAGAACATTACTTCTGTGATAAAAAAGGTTTTACTCAGACATTTCAGAGTTCCTAGGTTTTATATTCCCATATTCCCACCTTTAGTCTTCTTTCAGAAAGATTTACTAGTAGGCTAGGATTAAGACATGCAAATATGATTAGGGATAAGGTTAATAAAATGCAAATCAATACTTTAAAAATGACCTATGCTGACAGGTAAATGTCAAGGTGATGCTGAGATATTTAAACGTAAAATATTAGGCCATTTTGGGAAATCACCTGATGTTCAACTTGGTTGCTCTCATACCTTGACAAAAGAGACTTTGCAAAACAAAGTTTTCTAAATGAATTTATATATTAAATATCTTTGCAAATAACTTAGTAACTAAACATAAAATGAGTTCTTAAATCCTATAACTCATCAATGGTACATAAAGCTTTTCTGCCAATGCTAGCAGCAGTTAGTTGTTGCAGTGGATAGGGTGCTGGGTCTGGAGTCAGGAAGACATGAGTTCAACACTTCCGAGTTGTGTGACCACAGATAACCCACTTAACCTCTGCTTTCCTCAGTTTCCTCTTATAAAATAGGAATGATAACAGTACTTACCTCACAGGGTTATCATGACAATCAAATGAGATATTTGTAAAATGTTTAGCACAATGCCTGGCACATGGTAGATACTATATAAATGCTTATTTCCTTCACCCTTCCCTCAGTGTTCATACCTTTCAAACTGTTTGATTAGAGGAGTTCATGTTCTACCAGAATTTGACCCTTTTGAAGTCTGATGTATGATGGTGTCCTAGTTTGTAAGAATCATATAAAATAAGCTAAAATTCCTTTTGTATTTACTTTGCATTTAAGAATAATTTGTTCTATGTTCTTGCATAATTGCTTATACTATTCAGTTTCATTTTTGTATGTCTGGTGTCCCAAATTGGAAACATCCTGAAGGCAGAAATTATACATAATATTCTTAAATTTGCCATTCTCCAGATGTGTCCTGTACTGTTCCAACTCTGTTCCTTTGTTCATGCCAGTCTCTCTAGCTAGAATACCCATCTACCAGCTCCACCTGGCAAAATCTTATTCTTCCTTCAACTAAGCTCAACTAAATTGTACTCAGCTAAAATGTCACATTTTCTATGAAATCTTTATCTCTCATCCAAAGCAACCTCTCATTCCTATGAACTTCTTTAGCAATTTCCTTTTTTTTAATTTGTCACTCTGTTTCAGACTCAATTTTGTCTTTTACACATCATCTCCCCTACTAAGTTGTCAGGTAATTTAAGATTGGGCCTTGCTCTTTTGCAAAACCTATAGCACTTTGAATAGTCCCTTGTACATAGTAGATCATCAATAAATATTTGTTGAATGAATGACTGAATACCTCTTGTTTAGAAGGTAAGCTCTTTGAGGGCAGGGCCTTTCTTTTTACTTGTATTTGTATCTTGAATGTTTTGCACAGTGATTGGCACACACAAAATCTTTATAAATAAATGCTTGTTGACTTGTTGACTCATCACCTAGGACAGTTCAGGATATTCACTTGGTGCTTAATGAACATGTGAATGAATGAGAATTTCTGCAGTATCAGAAAGTATTCAGGGCTCCAGAGGGAATGTCATCATGTTTTCTTCATTGTAAACCTTTTGCTCCATGAGATTTTCAGTGAAACCCTCATCAAAACTGAAGCACATTTACCAAACAACAAATAACATTTTTATTGCAAATCTTTTTGTGATGAAAAGCTATATTTGTATCTTGTAGAAAAGTGGTATAATCAGACTTCAGATTAGGAAAAGCGGTAAGTAAAAGTTAACAAAGCAATAAATAACAGAGTGGAACCCAAGCTCAATAAATCTTTGTCAGACAGTATCCTTTATGTCTCCACACTCTCAGCTGTTGAGTTATTTTGTTTACTTTCATTTTTGAGTTGATTTGCAATTTTCAAGTAGCATGTTGGTTTTTCTGCTGAAATATCTTTTTTTTTTTTTTTTTGGTTCTTAGCTATTTTCAGTAAGATGTTACCAAATTCCATTTATCCTTCCTTTAGGTAATCAAATAAAAACAATTATCTGAAACTTGCTACAAAATTTGAATTGATTTTGACACAGTTGAGTTTGATTAAATGAAAAGCATGAAGTATACCATTCTTATTATAGACAATATTTTTGCCCCAAATATAGCTATTATGAAATAAGTGCAGCCTATTATCAATGGAGTTTTTCATTACATACTTAGATATATACAAGGCAAGACAAAGCAGCAAGGGTTTATTACTTACTATTTGCCAGACACTGTGCTGAAGATGATAAATATAAGCAATAAGAAAGGTAGTTCCTGCCCTCAAGGAGCTTACCATCTAATTGGGGATGAGACATAAAAAGGATTTGGAAAGCAATTTGAAAATGCATCTGTTGTGGGGGCCTGGTCATCAGATGCAGCCAGAAGTAGAATGAAGGTTGGGCAGCCTGGGCCCCTCTGGAAAATGTAGACTTAGATGGAGCTAACTAATGCGAAGAAGATAGCATATTAGAAGGATAGCCCAGGGTGAGAAAGGTTTTGTTGATAGTATATAGAAATGCTGATGATTTATGTGGGTTTATTTTATATCCTGCAACTTTGCTGAAATTGTTAATTGTTTCAGTTAGTCTTTTAGTTGATTCTCTAGGGTTGTCCAAATATGCCATGATATCTATGAAGAGTGATAATTTTGTTTTCTCAATGCATATTTTTATTTCATGAATTTCTTTTTCCTGTCTTATTGTTATAGCTAGCATTTCTAGTATGATATTGAATAATAGTGATGATGAGGAATTTCCTTGCTTCACTTCTGACCTTATAAGGAAAGCTTCCAGTTTATCCTCATTACAGATAATGCTTGCTGTGCTTTTTAGTATTTTAATAGGAATGGGTGTTGAATTTTTGTCAAAGGCTTTTTTTGCATCTATTGATAGAATCATATAATTTTTTTGTTTTTAAAGTTACTGATATAGTCAATTATGCTTATAATTTTCCTAATATTAAACCAGCCCTGCATTCCTGGTATAAATCCCACCTGATCATAGTGCATCATATTTGTGATATTATTTGGTGGTATTTTATTTTAAAGTTTTACATCAATAATGATCAGGAAATTGGCCTATAGTTTTCTTTTTCGGTTTTTGCTCTTCCTAGTTCAGGTTTCAAAACCATATTTGTGTCATAAAAGGAATATGGTAGGACTTGTTCTTTATCTATCTTTTCAAATAGTCTATATAGTATTGGGATTAATTGTTCCTTAAATGTTTGGTAGAATTCATTTATAAATTCTTATTGTTTTGGGAATTTTTTCTTAGGGATCTCACTGATGTTTTGTTCAATTTTTTTTCTAAGACAGGGTTATTTGAATATTATATTTCTTCTTCTGTTAACTTGAGCAGTTCATATATTTGTAAACATTCATCTATTTTACTTAGATTGTCAGCTTTACTGGAATGTAATTGGTCAAAACAATTTCCAATAATTGATTTCACTTCATCTTCATTGGTGGTACATTTAGCATTTCAATTTTTGATATGAATAATTTAGTTTTCATCTTTTAAAAAAATTGAATTAACTAATGGTTTATCTAGTTTATTTTTTATAAACAATTTCTAGTTTTATTTACTAATTCAATTTTTTTAAACTTCCAATTTCAGTAATCTCTCCTTCCTCCCTCTTCTGACCCCCGAGGATTTCCTGGTGTTTAATTGGGGATTTTTAATTTGTTCTTTTTTCTAAATTTTTTTAGTTGTATGCCCAATTCATTGATCTACTCTTTCTCTCTTTTATTGACATATATTTTTAGAGTTACAAATTTTCCCATAAGTACTGCTTTGGCTGCATCTGTTTTCATTCATTCTTCTCTTTTTATGAAATTATTGATGTTTCTATAATTTATTCTTTGACCCACTTGGTCTTTAGGATTTGAATATTTAGTTTCCAATGAACTTTAATTGATGCTTTCACAACTCTTTATAAAATGTAATTTTTATCCCACTATGGTATGAGAAGGGTATATTTAATATTTCTGCTTTTCTGCATTTGGTTGTGAGATTTTTTATGCCCCAATACATGATCAATTTTTATGAAGGTGCCATGTACAGCAAAAAAAAAATACTCCTTTCTATTCCCATTTGATTTTCTCCAGAGGTCTATCATATTAAACTTTTCTAAGATTCTATTCATTTAATTGACTTTCTTAAAAATTATTTATCTTATAATTAGATTTAGCTATCTCTGATAAGGGAACATTGAGTTCCCCTACTAGTGTACTTTTCTTCTTGTAATTCATTTAACTTTTCCTTTAAGAGTTTGGTCTATATATGTTCAGTATTGATAATATTTAATTGTCTATAGTTCCTTTTAGCAAGATGTAATTTCCCTGATTATCCCTTTTAATTTGGCCTGTTTTTGCTTTTCCTTTGTCTGAGGTCATGGTTCCTACTCCTGCCTTATTTTACTTCAGCTGAAGCATAAGGGATTCTTCTGCAGCATCTCATTTTAGCTCTCTATGTGTCTCTCTGTTTCAAAGGTATGTCTTGTAAAACTGTATATTGTTAGATTCTGGTTTCTAATCCGTTCTTCTATCTGCTTTTGTTTTATGGTTAACTTCATTCCATTCACGTTCACAGTTATGATTACTAACTATACATTTCCCTCCATCCTATTTTTTCTGTTTATCTTCCTCTCTCTGTTTCTATCCTGTCCCTCATCTAATGTTTGTTTTGTTTCTTACCACTGCCTTCTTTTATCTGCCCTCCTCTTCCTTTCTCTTATTTCCTTCCCACCCTCCTTCTCGGTTGATAAGAGAGATTTCTATTACCAGTTGAGTAGAGGCAATGTCTCAAGCTTCAGGCTCTTTGCACTACTGTTTTTAGATCTAGTTCTGGGGGTTTAAAAGTATTTTGGTGCTTCCAAGGTGGTGTGATGTAGGGAGATGTGTGGTCACTGTTCTCTTGGTCTGCACACTGGCTCTTACCCAGCAAGGGCGCTTGATCCATTGGGACTAGAAAGATACAGTTCCTTAGGGTCCCTGATCCCTTGGGACCAGAAGCAATACTACTCTTTGTGGCTTCTACTCCCTTTTGACCTAAAGTGCTCCTCTCTGTCCTTGAATTATGAGCCCAAAGTGGGTATAGGCAATGTAGTTGCTAAACACTATCTGGTCCTGCATCCAGTGCTAGCATAGAAATACCTTGTAATCCCTTTCTGACCAGTTGCCAGGGCTCCTTACCATCTCTGGCTGGAAAGCTCCTGAAGCTTCTTCTGTGTCTGTCACCACCACCTGGTCTCAACACTGTTGTTTCATCCACATTGACTCCAGCCTATTTCTCTGTTGTCATAGATCTCTCTTTCTGACCTATCTCGTCTTGGGCTAGAAGGTCCATATATGTTCAATATTGACCTTTTTCAGTATCTGACCTTTTGTTGGCTCTTCCACTCCAGAATTCAATTTTAGGTGTTATTTCAAAGTTGTTTGGAAGGGAATGTTAAGAGAATTCAGCTGAGGGCTCTCTCTACTTTCCTGTCTTGGCTCCACATCCAGAAGTGAATTTTTGCTTTCTGAAATTTGGTTCAAATCTTCCTTTGGAGACTTTTAAAATTCAGCTAAGGTAATTGTCTTTAGCATTATTCACTGTATTAATAAACATCTTATGAATTGATGTAGCTAAGGTAACTAGGAAGATTGGAGTTTGAATCCTGCCTCAGGCACTTGGTAAACTAGTCATTTAACCTCTTTCTGCCTTAGTTTACTCACCTAAAAAAAAGATGATAACAATAGTACTTATCTCATAGGGTTATTGATTTTCCCCAAAAGGTAATATATTCAAAGCCTGTCACATATTACATACTTAACCAATGCTTATTGATTTGACTCATCAAACTTAAAACACTATATGAAGTTAGTTATTATGTTTCATTTTTATGTCTTAGAAATCTGTCTCATTTCAACCATGCACGACCAATAGAGAATGCTGCCCAACATTGCCTAGTAGAGAATAAATTCCACAATAGCCTTTATTAGTTCTCATCCAGTAGATTGGAAGATCTTGCTAGTTGTGTCTTAGTATCTTTGTCTCCCTCTCCCTCTCCTGTTTTAATTAGTTCTAGGGGCAGAGGAAAAGAAAAAAAACCTAGCAACATATACTTATCTCTTCATCAAAAGATCAGCTTCCCTCAGATAAATAATAACTATCTTTCTTCTGGGACTTCAGGCATGGAGCTTGCTGAATAAGTCTATAGCTATGCTTTTGAGTGCCAGATCCAAGATGGGTAGAATGACTCAAAAAAAGCTATGAGAAAGTAACTAATGCTGGAATTTGACAATATTTATTTATTGTCAATGGTAGGAAGAGGAGATGATGATGGTTGAAGGTGACAGTGAGAATGACAAGTGGATGGCCCAGCACTCCACTGGCATCCTAGAGCAGGGCTTAAATATGTTCTACTTGTGACTCCTTCTTTTTGCATTTCAGCAGTGTTCATTGACCTTATGTGGTGTGATGGCAATTGCAGTGCAAAGTGCACATGTTTTGTGTTCAGAACCAAGGCTGAAGTGAAGTTGTACAATGCAACACAGGCAAGCACTGCCAGAAACACCTTGGATTCATTATGTGTTTGATTTTTAATTAAATTTTGATTGTTGCTCATTCAGAAACCTTTTACTGTTACTAAATTTTTTGCAACCCCACATAGGATCGCAACCCACAGTTTAAGAAGCACTGTGAGGTATCAAGAGAAATTGAGTAAGGCTTTCAGCACATTCAGAGAGTCCATGCTCTCTGCTCCATTATCTTTTTCTCTACATATCCTGTGAGTTATTGTCCCCTTCTTTCTGACTACCTGTTCACAATAATGAGGAACACAAACCAGAAACAGGTCTGATCAATCATTTCATCTTAGTCAGCATATAGTATCAAGTAACCAGAAATGTTAATAGACCTTTACGGACAATGAAGCTTTAGAGGTAACATAAGTTGTCCTAGTGGGAGAAAGAGTGTCAGGGAAATATTGCCATTTGTATCAGCCCTTTCCTGAACCTTCTTAGATCAGGAACACCTGGATAGCTTCCCCTTTTCTTCAGGCTTTCTAATCATAGTAGGTAGAAATTGAGACTCCAATCTCTAGACTCTATCCCCCATAGGTAGAAGGTGATTTGGAGGCAGGGGCCCAATTGCTGCTCAGCTACTAGCCACCTCTAGAGCTTTTCTTTCCTATCCTGCTCATGTCACTTTCACTCTTCAAAAATTCATCCCTGGAACACCTTAGCTCACTCTGAATCCCCCCAGTTTCCAAGAAAAAGGGAAATCAATCCATCTTTTTAAAAACATAGTCCTTCTTTAGCCCAAGGTTTATGACAAGCCAACAAATTTCCTTCTGAGCCATAAGAACATAATTTGCAGCATGCATCTTCCTTTGGTGGTTAGAGGCACTAGAAATTACATTAGAATTTTCTTCTATAGTTGTTTCAATCTTGCAAAATTCCTTTAAATCCCATAACTTTTGAAGCAATATAAATGCTGTAATATGAGGTTACATGTGACACACTAAGAGGTTTCCAATATGCACAAGTAATGACAGCCATAAAATTTCTTTAATAGGCACAGTAAAGAAGAAAAGGTAGGCATTTCAGTTTTGTGCTGATTGCCTCAGACCTTTCTGGTTTCATTAAAAAGAAGCAACAAAAAACTTTTGGAAATTTGTTGGACTGAATGGTGACAGTTTGAGGTAAAATATTTGATGGTGCTCAGCAGCAAATAACATAACTTGGGCCATGTAGTTCGTATGACCAGACTTGGAATCCTGACTCAGAAATTTACTAACCTAGATTACTAATAGTTGCAGAACCTACATCACAATATTGTTGTGAAGAAAATGTTTTTCACAACCTAGAATGCTCTATAAATGTGAATAAATATCAATAGGAAAAATATTAACCTTTTTGACCAGAAAGTAAATAATGTAGGCTTTGGCACAGTTTTCTTACACAAATATCTCATTTTATGGAATGTGTTACAGAAAAAATGAATTGTTAATGGGATTTTTCCACCATTTTTCATCACTTACCTGGAGATGTGCCACTGCCCCCCTCCACCCCCCAAATCCCAAACAAACAGAATTGAATACTTCTGACAAAGAAGAAGCTAAACCTAGGTCCATGTAGTTGCATGCATTAGCGATAGCATACCCTTTGCAATACTTAGAAGCATTATCCTGACTCCACTATTACCTTTCGGTGAAAACCTGTTTGCTTATGTAAAACAATAGTCAAAGACCAATGAATTCATGAGCGTGGGAGCTTCTTTACTCCTTACACCTAGAAGCAATCTGTATAGAATTTATAGTCTTAGAGTGCTGCCTGAGGCTGACTGGGTCCACTAAAATTTTATTATCTAATTTCAGCTGGGCCCTCTGTTGCATTCTTTGCTGAGATTGTTCCAAACCTTCTTTCCTTAAGCCTCCTATGTCACTCACAACCCCCTATACTATCTCACATTCTCTCAGCAGAGACATTTGCCTCACACTTTACTGAGAAAATAGAGGTCATTCACAGTGAGCTCTCTTTTTACCTACATTATATCCCCAAGCCCTTTGAAATTATTCCCCATTCTTTCCTCCTTTAGTCACTGATGAAAAGATGGTTTTCCCCTTGTGAATACCAACCCTTCTACTAGTCCACTTGATCCCTTCTGCTCCAACATTCTCTGGCAGATCACAAATATGTCCCTGTCTCCCCCATCCTTTAAAAAACCCTGAACTTTCCCCCATTAGACTCTTAAGCTATCATCCTATGTCTTTTTTAATAGCCAGAATCATAAAAAAAGATGTCCACTCTCAGTACCTCTCCCCTCTCGCTTCTTAACCTTTTGTAACCCAGCTTCGTATCTCATTACTCAACTAAAACTACTCTTTCCAAAGTTACCAACAATCGTTTAGTTTCTAAGTCATTTAATGGCCCTTCATTTTTCTTTATTCTTCTTGACTTCTTTGAAGTATTTGTTAAGATCTCTGACCTTTTCTCCCCTGGATACTCTTTCCTCTGTAGATTTTCATGATACAATTCTCCTATTTATCTGGACACTCTTTTCCTGTCTCTTTTGCAGAATTATCCTCCATGACCTGTCCCCTAACTCTGCACATACTTCAAGACACTGCTCAAGTCCCTCTCATCTTCTTTTTCTATACTCTCTTGATGAACTCATTAGCTGTAATGGGTTCAATTATAATTTTTTTTTGCAGATGCCATTCAGATCTATGGATCTGGTCCTTATGCCTCTTCTGACCTCCATTCTCATTTCATCAATTGTCTATTAGAAATTTCTAACTGAATATACCTTATTTCAAACTCAACATCACCAAATCAAATCTTGGTAGTTGATTAGATGAAGGTAGGGGTGGCAAGGAAGAATGTCAAATAGAATATGATGTAAGATTAAGAATCAAGGTGACTAGAAGAATGGTGTTATACTAAAAAAACAGAGAAGATAGGAAAAGTGTGAGTTTGGGGAATAATGAGATTTGTTTTGAGATCTGCCCCTATGATAAAATAAAAATTTCTTTCTTTAGCATTCAAAAACTTCACAATCTACTTTTCCCAGATTTAGTAGATATAATTGCTTTCACACACTCATGTGAAATACTCTGCTTGATGTTTTTTTCTCATAGAACAGTCATCTCTCATCTCTTTGTTTTTGTGCAGGCTGTCCCTCACCCTTGGAATGTACTCATCTTACTACATTTCTCTTTGTATCACCATATATTCCTTCAAAGCTCAGCTTAGACACCACATCCTACTTGAAGCCTTTCCTAGTCCCCCAGCCAAACTATACTTTCTTCCCAAATTACCTTATATATACTTTGTATATATTTTGTTACTCATATGTGCACATTTCCCCCCTTCTCTTCCCCGACCTTGCTCTGAATGTAAGCTTCTTGAGGACAAGACTACTTGATTTTGTCTTTGTATTTCTAGATCCTGGCATAGTGCTGGGATACATAGTAGGTACTTAATATGTGTTTTTTTTTCATTGGTTGTTAGATTGAAGTTCAGAAGGATTAAGTGATCTGCCTACATCCGTGTAGCTAATGTCAGAGGCAAAATTTGAACTCCAATCTTCTTAAGATTATATCCAGCGCACATATCCAGTCAGATTGTCTCTCTATGTGAAATGAAATGAATACATATTTACATGAAGCTCAGTAATAGGAAATTATGTGAGAAATGTTATAGTTGGCCAGATTTATGTTTTATTCAACCCAGTATCCTATTTCCAACAATGGCATTTAATGACACTTGAATTCCCTGTTCTTCTAACAAATACCATATAGGGATCTGGAATCACTTGAATCTCATTGTCCTCTTTTATCTGGTTTCTAGTGAGTAGGAATGCTGAGGGAGGGCTTCAATGTGCTTTACATCACAGAATCCTGAAAAGAGGTGTTTTGAGTCAGTGTTGCCAAGAGGTGAATTTGATGGGGAAGGACAGAGATAGCCAAACAAGATGGGATTTGACAATGTACATGACAATAAGTAGGACAGGAAAGCACATTACCATAAAATGTTGCATAATGGAGTTCTATGCTAAAATAATGAACATTTGATAACAGTAAAGTGTTTGGAGTCACTTGACTACACTAGTAAGACTACTTGTAAACTGGCTGCAAAATTAGATAGGTTGTAATGGTGGAAGACTTTAATAATAATTTCTACTCTCTACTCTAAAAAGTGATGTGGATATGAGATTTTTGTGATATCATCTAGGGCCAACTGTGTTCTCTCCCAAAATGTCATTAATTGCTACTATTAAAGACAAACCTACTTGATTATTTGATATATTTTGTGTTGAATTTTTTTTAAACAAGCTGTAATAAAAAAAATTATCATTCCCTATTCATTTAGCTAGGTAGCATAACAGATAGAGCACTTGACATTGAGCTAGGAAGACCTGAGTTTAAAATTCTGCCTCAGATACTTACTAGTTGTGTGACCTTAGGTAAATTACTTAGCTTCTATCTGCTTCAGTTTCCTCACCTGTAAAATGGGAATAATAATAGTTTATATTTCTCATGGTTTTGTGGGATAAAATGAGATCATAATTATAAAGCATTTTGAAAACATTTTAAGCACTGTATAAATGCTATTATCACCATTGTTATTACTTATCACTCATTTTCTCCCTTAGAGATGGGAATGGTAGATGGGAAAGGACAAACTCAGTTGATCTAGTTGTATACTGGAGATTTTGGTACAAGGGGGTTCTTTAGGTGAGAAGTTTGCACAGGGGATGAGAATGAGGGCCTGTGTCCCTGGCTGGGACTAACAGAAATGTTGAAAAGAGGAATTTTTTTGTCCCTACACTGAATGGAAAGGATTGAAGGAGGTGCTGAGGACTTCTGCCAATGAGCATGAGAGAAGGAAGGTCTTCAGCTTCTAGTTAAAATTACATATATTGGGGTAAGTGAGGAAGGGGTTTTTGCTCCTTCTTGTGCCTAGATATAGCTGAGGGGAGAAATGAGTTTCTGTCTCTTGACAGACACTGGCAGAGCAAGGGTTGGTGAAGGTCTTCCATGCCTGGATGTTCTGGGATGGGGCTGAAGAAGGGAATAGTCTGTGGCTGCTGGTTGGTTATAGGTTGAAGATAATGAGGCATTTTCTTCTTGGTCAAGCTCAGAGAGAGAAGAGAGAAGTAGAATGTTTTTCACTCCCAAGCTAGACACAGAGGGAGCTAAAGCTCATGGCTAACGTAGAAGGGAATGGTGGGTTTGGGGAAAGAGGTCTTGGTGGAGCAGATGGGACTGGAGGGGGAGGAGGTCTTCCACCCCTGGCCTGACACTAAGGGTAGGTAAGGGGGGTGGTTAGCCTTTGCACTTTCAAGTCTGACATCAAACAATTTTAAAAAATACATTTCTACCTTTTATATCTAAATTTTTATAACTAAATTCATTGACACAGAGTTTCCAGTGAGGCATTAGGTATACCCTGTGAGAGGAATAGTGCCAAATATTACTGCTTAAGTAGAAAGAAATCTGTTTCAAGTAGGAATGGCTTTCATATGGTAATCAATCCAGTTCTAACCACTTGAAAACACAGGCTATTCCTGTAAATGCTTGTTTCATGAATATTTATGATTAGTCATTATACTAATTTACTATTTTGTTCTCTAGGTGATCCAAAATAACATTTACCATGTCCCTGTTGTAAAATAAGTCACTTTGTTGAACAAGGACACCTTGGTATTCAACACAGAAACTCACTGAGTGACATCTGGTTCACATTTTCCAGGTTTGCTGGTAATTCTCATGCTTTTGAATGGAAACTGCATAACCACTTTTGGTTTTTAAATACATAACTTACTTCTGTTCCCTTTTCTCATTTAGAAAATGATTCCCATCACAGGCTCATATTTCCACTTAGCATTCACAGTATGGCCATTATCTTTTGTCCTCTTAGAAAAGGGACAGACTGTAAAGAAAATGTCGATGCAAATGTTTGTAGGGATACCTAAGTATCTGTTACTAGGTTATTTACTAACCCATTTTGGACAAGCCACAGCCTTCCTGTGATCTGAAAGGTACCCAAATTCCATGGCTTTGTGATCAGATAAATCATAGACTGTCAGAGCTAGGAGGGACTGTAGAGATAGGTCATCTAGTTTAGCACTCTGATTTTTATACATATATTAAGGCTGGTGTGTGTATGTGTGTGTGTGTAGAATTGACTTACCCAGGGTCACTCAGCTACTTTCTGGCAGAGGGGGAATTCAAAACTTTTCACTTTGCTGATGACCATTCACACAAGGCTTTTCAAACTAAAAGTATTAAATTGCAGAAGTTGCCTAGTTAGGCAGTCTCCAATGTCTAATTAAGGCCTCAATCTTTTAACACAGCAGAAGTGATGAATACTCCTGAATACTCACTCTAAGCATTTGTCTGTTTAACCTGTATGGATTTGGCTCAGTTAAAGATAAAAGAAAAGAAGGGAATTTGCCCATTTGCTTCTCTACTGGTATACCTTGGTATACAGAGCATGTCAGGGAAGGTAACTGAGTTACTTTGCTAGTGACTGGGTGGAGGGTGTAGTGAATATAGACTTGATCATAGGCTAGTTCCCATAGGTGACTGTGTGTAACTACCTAAATGCAAGTTTTAATTAGTTGGGGGGTGGTAATTGCATAGAATTTATTAAAAAAAACTCTCAAGATTACACATACATATCCCAAGAGATACGTATTAAGCACCTTTAAATATGGCTCAACATTAAACCACTCTCCTGGGATCTGGACTATGCAGTATAAATTCTTAGGCGCTTGCATCTAGCATAATTGTGAAATAGGTAAGTTTCTTTTTTAGATCAATCAATCAGCAACAAGTATTTATTCAGCACTCACTATGTGCTATGTACTGTGATAAGTGCTGGAGATACAAATAAAAAATAGAAGAAAAAAAACCCAGCTACTTTTAAGTAGAATTTTAATGCTTACACATATGTATATATACATATGCATTTGTGCACACACATACATATATGTGAATACAAATTAAATATAAAGAGATACAATAAATGCAAATCAATCCAAGGAACTTCCATACAAGGCATTTAAAGAGGGAAGGCACTAGCAGGTGTGCAGGACCTCAGGAAGGGTTTCATGTAGATGGTGATACTTGAGTTGTGTTTTGAAGGGAGAGAGGAATTCTTTGTGGTAGAGGTGAGGAGGAGGTTCATTTCAGGCTTGAGGAATGGTCAGTGCAAGGGAATGGAAGTAGGAGATAATGTGAAGGCCTGTTTGCTTGAATTACAGTATATAGGAGAGGGAGTAAGGTACAATTCAGAAGAAAAATAAGTTGGGCTTAGGTTGTGAAGGACTTTAAAAATTAACAGATTATATTTTATCCTAGAAACAATAGGAGTCACTAGGGTTTATTGAGGAGAAGGGATTTGGGCTTTAGTGGGGTGGGTGAACTGTAATGAGGAGAGACTTGAGGAAGGGAGAACAATCAGTGATCCATTGCTGTAATCTCATTGAGACATGATGAGGGCCTGAACTAAAGAGGTGGCCATGGGAGTAGAGGGATTTTGGATGTGAGAGATATTATGGAGATATAAATGGTGAGATGTAGCAGCTCACTGAATATGGGAGGCATAGGCAAACAAGGAATCAAAGAGGTTGCTGGAATTATGAACTTTAAAGCCTGGGAGAATTGCAGTGCTTTCCACAGAAACAAGGAAGTTTGGAAGAGGAGTGGGTTTAGAGAAAATGATAAACTCTGTTTTGGGCATGTTGAATTTGAGATGTCTCTGATCCATCCAGTTTGGAATGTTCAGTAGACAGTTTATGAGGGACTGAAGCTCAGCGGAGAGACTGGAATTTGGTCTATTGATCTCTGAGTCATCTGCAAAGAGACTGAAGTTGAACTCATTGGAGCTGATGAGGTAACCAAGCGAGAAAAGAAGAGGGTCTAGGACAGAACCTTGGGGAACACCAAAAGTTAAGTAGTATTATATGACTGATGAGTTAGTAAAGAAAATGAGGAGTGGTCAGACAGGCAGGAGGAGAATTAGGAGAGTGTAGGAGTATTGAGTAAGAGATGCCAAATGCAATAGAGAGGTCAAGAACAGTGAGGATTAAGAAAAAGACTATCATATTTGGCAATTAAGAGATCACTAAGAACTTTGGAGAGAGAAGTTTCAGTTGAGTAATGAAATTGGAAGTCAGATTGCAAAGAGGGAATGAGAGAGAGGGAAGTGGAGGAAGTGAGCATGTACAACATTTTCTTGGAGTTTAGCTGAGAAAGGGAGGAGAAATATAATATAGCTTGAGGTGGATGGCAAGGTGTAGTGTAGGTATTTTAGGGATAGGGGTTGGGGCATATCTGAAGAAGGTAGAAAAGGAAACCATAGATAAGGAGAGATGGAGAAACAGAGACAGAGAGAAAACACATAATTGAGGCAGTAATCTACTAGAAAAAAGGAGAATGGATAGACATAAACAAAGGGGATCAAGGGCACATTGAGAAGGTTAACCTTGTCAATAAGGAGAGTCACTTCGTTATCAGTGACTGGGGGAAAGGAGGAGAGAATGAGAAATGATGTCAAGAGATTTTAATGTGAAAAGAAGGGGAGAAGATGGAGTTCATGGCAAATGACCTCAACTTTTTCAATAAAGCAGCAAGGTCCTCAGCTGAAAGAGTGAAGAGTTGTGGGGTGCAAGAGGCTTGAGGAGGGAAAGTTTGTTAAGCCTTCTGCGAGAAGTGAGATGGGAAATAAATTTTGGAGGAATTAAAAGGATTGTCTTTCTTCAGTGAGTAAGTCTTACTCCAGTGAAGGCCCAGTTGAAGTTGGATAACATGAATTTATAATGCACCTAGTTACCATAATTGTATCACTTTCTCCTACTATGTTCAGCTAAATATGAGTAGGACAGGAAGGTGAGGGTAGGAAGGGTAATCAGATACTGGGGTTTAGCAAGTGATAGGAGAAACAGTGCCAGCCTTCAAGGAACTTGCATGTTATAGTAAATAACATACATAAACATCAATAAGCACATACAAAATGCACATAGATGGAAAATAACCTTAAAGGGGTAGGCATTAGCAGTGGGGGAAGGGACACCAGAAAAGGTTCATGCAGATATTGGCATTTAAGGTGAGTCTTGAAGGCAGCCAGGGATTCTCAGAGATGGAGATGATGTGAGAATATTCTAGGCTTGGAGATGAGAGGTGGAATGTCATTTGTGTGGAGTGACAAGTAGACCAGTATGGCTGAACCATAAAATGCACAGAGGGGAGTAATGTTAAGATGATTAGAAAGATATGCAGAGGGCCAGAATATAAAAGCTTCAAAAGGCACACAGAAGCTTATATTTGATTCTGGGGTAATAGTAAGCTACTGGAGTTTATTGAGAGAGTAGGATGACATTGTTATTAAACATTTGATCATAAAAAATCAGGCTAAGCTGAAGTTGTCATCACTGTCATGAAGGAGAAAGTCCAAGCTGAAGAGGGATTCTTTGTAGATAATGAAGTTCTTCAAATGCTTTTGTTTTTTGGATAACATCGTTTGCTTCGTCCCAGAATATTGTAGTTTAGGAAGGTGTTTGAAGGAAACTATAAAGGTAAGAATATAGACAATAGACTTTTTAGGAAAATTGTTGAAGAGATGATGACATAAACTGCATTTAGAGATGATTATTAACCACATATAAAATAAAACATAGTACTAGGCATACAAATAAATAAGTACTGTTGTAATATAGACTGAAGCAATGGTCTTAAATACCCAGGAAAGGCCCTCAGTTGTAAGTCTGAAACATACTTACTGACCAACACTCACTTGGAAACATGAAGAACCTCATTGATTCCAACAAAATGTTAACTTGAAGTTCCAATGATTCAGAATATTAGAAATCTTTGATTTAAGTCAGTATGCTATCCCTGCTGGCCAGATGATGATATGTTATAAGTGATAGCCTGAAAAAATAAGAAAACAACACATTTTCAAGTTTTATGACTTAAAGAAATAATGGGGATAGTACAGTCCTGGAGAATCAATTTTCAGCTTGAAGTGTATGAGTTCTATACATCTTTATTGAAGTATACATATAAAACAGGAAAGTGTGAAATGACTTTAAAAACAATGGGCGAGATTTACTTCTTCCCCTATTTAAGTCTTCCTATCTTATTAAAATGTAGTTACCATGGTTGAAGGTAACTTTTTTATTATAGGTTTATGATTTATGGTTTCACTATGTTCATTCTGATAACAGATGTCACATTGTTTAGCAAATTGGTTTTATGGCCCCTACTGTACATTAGAGTTTCAGTAACCTTCTTGGCTGTGTCCTAGATTTATTTGTTTCTTTTATGTTTGCTGTCACAAATAGAGAAAAAATAGATATACACATCACACATCCAACCAGTCCATTTGCTGAATATTCTGGTCAATAGATAACATGCTAAAGACATCAGAGAATAAATCATTTTGATAAAAATTAAGACAAGAACAAGACCTTTCTCAAATGCTTTCCTCCTCTCCCCAAACGAGCTCCTTCATTAAATACTCTGACCTTCGGTACTAACTTACTACAGTAGCATTTCTTTCAGCACATGTTCCTCTCCTTTTTACTCCTTCACTTCCTTTTCCCACTTCTCTTCATCCCACTGTCAATTAACCAAAAAGAGTAACATCCTTTTCAATGCCTCAGAATTTCAAGAGTTCAATTCACTAAGTAAAATTCAGGCAACTCAGTCACTGGATTGTGGTGCAGGAAATGGCTTTATTTTATCTTTTGGAATATGCTTGAAAGACAAAAAAAACCAAACCCTGTCTACATTAAATTCAGTGTACTCAATTATCTAAATAATTAGAATAAAATCATTATGCAACTGTAATTACTTCATTGTGTTCCCTGTGCAAATGAGATGAAGGAAAGTGTTTCATTTATAAAATACATATTGTATTAATATAAAACAAGTCAACCACTAAGTTTTTTGAGGTAGTGGTAGAAATTCTGACAATTTCTCATTCTCATTAAAATAAGTCAGGTGTAAAAATAAGAGCATTTAAAGATACATACAGTCTTTCCACTATACATGATGATTATAAGTTTATTTTGAAATATTTGCATATATTTTGTCTTTCTTAAGAATCTTCCAACATTCACTTCAAGTACCACTTTTATACCTATACTTCACAGTTATATACAATCTGCATACATGTATACATGTACTCATGTATAAATACAGTATATATTATATATCACATATAGGTATATAGTGTGTATATACATATTTATAGCATATATGTACTATGTATATAGTATATATATGTATATATACATGTGAGCAGCTAGGTGGGTACAGTGGAAAGAATGCCAGGCTTGCAATCAGAAGGCCTAGAATTAAAGTCTGACCTCAGACACTTACTAGTTGTGTGACCCTGGTTAAGTCACTTAACCCTCTTTGCCTCAGTTCCCTCTTCTGTAAATGAGCTGGAGAAGGAAATGGCAAACTATCCCAATATCTCTGCCAAGAAAACCCCAGATGGGGTCATGAAGTTGGGCATGACTGAAATGACTGAACAAGAAAAGAAGTATATGTGTATATATGTATATATGTATACACACACACACACACACACACACACACACACACACACTGCAAATCTCCACACATTGTAGCTTCAGGTCCCTAAACAAACTATCCTGCAGAAAGAATAGTAGTGGAAGGAAAGCTATGATTATAGGGATTGAGTCATTGGTGTATGAATTGGTACATAAACTTTTATTCTTTAGGTAATGAATTCTGGGAAGTTATCCCAGCTGTAGAAATGCCATGGAAATTTCTGTTTGACATTAAACTGGACCATGTTCCATCACAATAATTTTCTAAGTTGGCTTTGAAGCAAATAGATATTTGCTAGGTAATCTGGTGTCATAAAAACTTGCATAAATATCTTGGAGAATCTGGTATAGTTCTAGACTCTCTCTCTCTCTCTCTCTCTCTCTCTTTCAGAACTTATAAGTTCTTAACTATGTACTAGGAACTCTTCTAAAAATGGGGGACACAAAGAAAGGCAAAAACAGTTCTTACCTTCAAGGAATTTACCTTCTAATGGAGAAGCCAAGACATATATAAATACAAAATCCATAAAATACAAGATAAATAAATAATCTTGTATTGGTAAATACAAGATCCATACACAGTAGATTGCAGTAATCTCAGAGAGAAAGGCGCTAGCTGCTGGGAAGGCCCAGAACGGCCTCTGGCAGAAGGTGGGGTTCAAGGTGAGGCTTGAAGGCTACCAGGGAAGCTGAGAGGCTGGTATGAAGAAGGAGATAGTGGCAGGCATGGGAGACAGGCAGTGCAAAGACATGGGAATGGAGTGTCATGTACAAGGAAGAGCAAGGTGGCCAGGCCAGGTGGATAGTAATGTGAATAGAGGGAAGCAAAGAGTAAGAAGACTAGAAAGATAGGAAGGAGTCAATTTTTGAAGAGCTTTAAATGACTAACTGAGGAATTTACATTTGGTGTTTGAGGTAATTGGGAGCCAGTAGAGTTGTTGAGGATGATATGACATGATCAGATCTATGCTTTAGGATAAATCACTTTGGCAGCTGAGAGGAGGGCGGATTATAGTGGAAAGAGGATTAAGGCAAGAAAACCAATTAGGATGTATATTAGAGGACTTGGCAAGGATAGGGCTAAGGTGCCATTTTGGGGTGGTTCCAATGACATAATACTGAGCTATTTAATAGGCCTAGAATCTTTTTGATGATTACATGATCTAGGTGGCAGCTTAGAGTCCATATTTTCCAACCCTTTAATTTTAGATATAAGGAAACTGAGGCCCTAAGTAAGTAGAGAGTATAGCTGGGATTCATGTCCAGGTTCCCTAAATTCATTGTGGCTTCTTGTAGAGGCTCCCTGGTATCTCATAAAGATTGATGTGTTGGAAAAAATATCACATCTGGATATATCTGGCTTTTTTTTTTCTAGTACACCAATTCGTGGGAGATGTTGGAGGATCCTCTTTAGAGAGACACCAATGATGGGCAACCTGCTAATGCAATTAGCTGCTGCTTTGAATTGCCACTGAAACAGCAGTCAAGCTAGGCAAAAGTTACTGCCTGAATATCTTCACTCTTCTCTGCCATCTTGGAGAGGAACAGACATTGTTGCTTATCCATTGTATTGATTCCATACTAAGGAGGGGTAAGAATAATTTCATACCAGTAAACCTAGTAGAGTTGGAGGACTTTAAAGGTTGGGTCAGTAACAGAGAACTCAATAGCAATATAACTTTTGAGTTTATGGGTGGGAGGATCATAGGAAAATATTATAGTTAGAACAAATGAAGCTTAGCAGGTGCAAAGTTCTTAATATGTTCAGTTTGTGGCTCCCATTAACGACTATTTCATGGATTTTTCTAGCCCCTAGTATTATACATGTCTAGTGAAAGCTAAAGAAAGAGCCATTTATTTAAAGTATGTTATAACCAAAGGCTCTTTGGTTGTGATCTTTAGCAATTTGCCACCTTTTTTCTCCGAGAGTATTCATAGAAACATTAATAACTAAAGTGCTTGCATATGTCATCTAAGTCTTACTGTTCATTACAATATTTTTTCAGCCACAGCCAATGTTGAGACAACTGTCAGTCCCTCACAAAATGACTGTGTGTTTTTCTTATGGATTCTCATACTCTACATTCTAATTTGTCAGGTTTTAGTGACTGTTATTTTTAGAGGCATGCTTTGCCAGAAACTTTTGGTATTGAGTCTGGTTCAAATTTCTTGTATAAGAGGGCCCTCTGTTCAAGAGGAAAGATGAAAAATTAAGATCTTGATTCAAGATTCAAGTCTTAAAGAATTTATAGATTCATTGAGGATACAAAGAAATAAAATAACAGTTTTTGCTCCCCACTCCCCCAGCTTACATTTTATTGGGGGAAGTAGCATCTACACAGGTAAATCCACACAAAATTGATGCAATATAGCTGTCCTCTGTGCCTGGAATGTTCTTCTTCCTCTTCTCCACCTGTTGATTTCCCTAGTTTCCTTAAGTCCTACCTAAAAAATCTCACCTACTACAGGAAGCTGTTCTTAATCCCTCTTAATTCTAGTTCCTAGGGCAGCTAGGTAGCACAGTAGATAGATTGCTGGGCCTGCAGTCTGGAAGACCTGAGTTCAAATCCAGCCTCAGACACTTCCTAGCTGTATGATCCTAGGCAAGCCCCTTAACCTCTGTTTGCCTCAGTTTCTTGATCTGTAAAATGGAGATAATAATAGCACTTACCTCCCAGGGTTGTTGTGAGGATCAAATGAAATAATACTTGTAAAGCTCTAAACATAGAATCTGGCACATAGTAATTACTGCATAAATGTTATTATAATAACTATTATTATTCTCTTTGTTGATTATTTCCTACCTATCTGGTATATAGTTTGATTTTATATATGTATGTATATATATATGTATTTTTTTTTTGCACATTGTCTACTCAATAGGATTGTGAGCTCCTCAAGGGCAAGAATTGTCTTTCACCTTTCTTTGTATCCCCAAGGCTTAGCACAATGTCTGGCACATAGTAGGTATTTAAAAAAAGAGGGGGCATATTAACAATTATGGGGATTATAAAAAATCTCCGAAGATCTAGCACTTGATCTAAGCCTTGAAAGCATGTAGGGATACCAAGAGGTAGAAGTCAGGAGTCAGTGCATTTCAAGCATGGGGGATGGCCTGTGCAAAGCATGGGAATGTGAAATAGAATATATGTACAGGGAACTGCAAGTAGGTCAGTTTGTCAGGAATGTAGAATACAAAAATGACAGTAATATGAGAGTGGTCTGGAAAGATAGGATAATAGTGTCACAGATTTAGGGCTTTAAGTGACTTAGGTAGACATACTCATTTTACAGATGAGGAAACCCAGGTCCAGAGAGCTTAAATGACTTGTTCGGGTAGGGTCACAATGGCAGCCAGTGGTGGGTTTGGAATCTGAACCAAAGACTTCTCACTCCCAATTTAGTGCCCTCTTTTCTGCAGCACATTGTCTACCAAAGCTGAAATCATGCTGGAAAGGATTTTAAATGTCAGATAAGAATCTGTCTTTTATTCTAGAGGAAATAGGGAGATACTAAAGATTCTTGAGCAGGGATGTGACATGTTCATATCAGTGTTTTAGGGCAATCAATTTGGCTGTTGTGTGGAGGATGGATTGGAGAGAGGAGGGATTAGAAGCAGGGAGATCAATAAGGAGGCTTCTACAATAGAGCAGTCAGGCTGTTATGATAGACAAGGACTCAGATTAAGAGTGTGACCATAAGAGTACAAGAAAGGGATGAGTTTACAAGATGTTTTAGACATAGATTTGACCAGACTTATCAGCTGATTAAACGAAGGGCGGTGAAGAAGGGTGAAAGGTTGAAGACCAAAGAGATTATAAGGTTAATGAAGTATAGTCAGTTTGGGAACAAGAAGATTAAGTTCTTGCCTCTGATTTGCTAGCCTTTGGATCACAGATGGATATTCATTGTGGGGATATATACATACATGTATGTGTATGTAAACACATGCATATACCCACATGTATACATATATTTATACATATTTCTAGTATTTATATAGCATATTAAAGCCTACAAAGCACTTTATATAGTCTTTCATTTCATCCTTACAACAACCCTGTGAGTGAAGTGTTATTTTTCTCTCCATTTTACAGATGAGAAAACTGAGGCAGATAGAGGGTAAGTGATTTGCCCAGGGTCTAACAGTTTAAAGTATCTCTAAATTTAACACTCTACACTTGTTTTGCTTTTCAGTGCACAAATCATTATTTTAATAGTCACTTTTGGATAATTTGCTTCCCTTCTTTGGGACTCACTCAGTAACTTCATCTAGAAATGAAAGTGATTAGACCCTCTTCACTAAAACTCTCACTCTGTGATGTACTTTGACTGTCATGGTGTCATTATAAGGAAGGGAGCATAAGTATTATTTTCTCCATTTGAAGGGTTTAAAAATGGAGACAGACAAACATGAAGTTACTTGCCCAAAGTCCCAATAAGTGGGAGAACCAGGATCGGAACTCAAATGTTTTGACTACCAGTCCAATGCTTTTTTAACGCTTTCAACTTGGTCTATGGTCACTTATGGTGAACAGCATTTTACTATGGGCAGGCAGTAAAGCACCCTATTTTTTGCTTTCTGGTTGGTAGGGAACGTATTACTATTTTTTATTTCCTTGCAAAGATTCTTTGGATAAACCCATTGCTCTAGGTGTAAAAGCAGATGGAAAAAATGAGGCAGAGTCATTATGTAAGTTCATTTCTCTATAGCTAGGCTGTTAGTCTTCAAAACTCATGAAGTGAAAACTGGTCAGGAACAGTTGGAGGCTCATTTTCTATAATTGGACTAGAAGTGGCAACACCAGGCTACGGTTAAGCTTGATTGGTTTCACCTTTGCCAGGTCAGGCCCCTCTTGGCTGGTAATTAGTGTACCATCTTCTAGTTGTTTACTATAGCTTTACATTACAAGGAGAAAAAGTCAACATGATTTAGATAAAGAGTTAAGCCTTTATTGTTCCCTGTTTATTGTATATTTGCAGACACAACTATCCATCTATATAAATTTAAACAGTGGAGTAAAAACTCTGGCAGATTCAACCAAGAATTTCAAATAGTGCCAATGACGACTAGGTATGCTGTCCAAAGACCAGCCTTGCTCTATGTGTAGAGGCTCCTCCCTAGCAGGCCATCCATTAAGAAATAAATTCTTTGGCTATGGGAATTCATGTAACACATAAAAATACAAGGCAATCACAAACCATTCAGCTTCTACAGCGATAATGGCTGAAAAGGGGGTGAGGGTACCATGTTTTTGGACCATCTGCACTGAAATATGACTGAAACACAGAGCAGGAAATTACCTTAGAAATCAACTGGTCCAAACTCTGCATTTTATGGATGAAAAAACTGAGGCCCAGAGAAGAGAAATAATTTTCCAAAGCATAAAGTTAGTGATAAGGTTGGAAATAGGACACTATTCTCACTCTCTTGCCAGTATTCTTCCCATTAATCTACACTGTCTTTGTATTTCAAAAACTCCATACTCAACTCCAACCTATTAAAGTAATTTGGTTTTATTTTTAAGTAGGTCTAAACATACAGTGTATGTTAAAGTAGTGAAATAGAACTAGTGATCACATGTATGTAGTGATAACGCTTAAATAGATAAATATTCATCCCTTTGTGGGTTAACAATTTTAAAATAACAGTTTACCAGGAAGTGCCATGAACCATTCATTCTAGTATTCTCTCGACAACCAAGGTCCCAAAGGACATGGCTATTTTCCTTGGTTTTGGAAAATGTGTGATTTTACTAGTGTAAGATGATCCTGCTCAGGAAAATTGCTCTACCAATGAAAACCAGGAACCCTTCTGTGGGGTTAGCGATAGTTAAAGAGTTATCTGGTAACTGAAAAGTTAATTGACTTCTCTTGAATTACACAGCTAACTTTGACTCTGTGACACTCCTCTGTCAACTTCACCATGTTGACCCTCTGTCTTCTGTGATAACAAACCCAAAATAAATATATCCATAATTACCTTAATGGTCATTAATGACTCTGTCATTCATAAATTTAACTAAACCACATTTGAATGAATCTGTATTTCCTGCTTTCTGTGGAAGTATTGAATAATTAATATTTCATACTTCTACCCTTCTGTCCTTAACTTTGTTATCCATTATGTGAAATTATTGGTATTATTACTTCATTTCATCTGCATTAAACTTTCTCAAGTCTAAAGGAAGCCATCTCAGCAAAGAATTTCAAGATTTAGTGAATGAGCCAGTCTATCAAAATCTAGAAGATAGTGGATGACATAAGTAAGGTGAATAGCTTTCTCTTTATGCCTTTACCTTTCCAGACTTAAATCCTAATCATCTATACAAAAGTGTTCATATCCATTATCACTCCTCTTTATCAGGAGATGACCTTGCCCCCTACTTTATTGAGCAAATTGAGGCCATCCAATATGATTCTCTGATCTCCCAATCTTTACGCCTCAATACTTCTCTATGTCTTTTCTCATTTTTTCCTTAACTTCTCTACTCTTATAGGATGAAGTAGTCTTTTTGCTTAGCAAGGCTAACCTTTCATATCACCTCTTCCCATCTTTCTGGGAGATTAGAAGACATTAAATTATATTATATCTTTTACTTCAGATGTCTCCATATTTACTGGTGCCATGCTTGCTGCCTACAAAAATATCAAAGTTTTCCATTTATTTTGAAAAACAAAACAAAAATAATAAGAAAACCTTTACATCATTTCTACCATCCCCTGCAGTGGTCATCCTGTATGTCTCCCTCTATTCACTAAAGTTCTAGAAGCTCCTGTGTCTCTTTGTGTCTTCTAGTAGTGGAGTCTAAGCTTCCCATTCATATAATCTTTCCTCCAAAGTTTTCAGTCAGTACTCTGAGGAAACCGAGGAGATGGAGTTTATTTTATAATAAATGGTATTGAAGAATACATTCTACTTGTACATCTTTAATTTACTCTTCCATTTTAAGCAATATGGCTATAATTCAACAACTCTATTGAAAATCTTCTTTCAAAATTTGCCAATGATTCCTTGATAACAAAGCCATTATCTAGATCTTTCCTTTGCCTCATCACACTCTGACTTATATTATACCAATTTGTTGTACAAGTTGTTATATTCTGTGAGACACTGTCATTTTTCAGCTTTGTTACTGCATCATCAACACAGTGTCTAACATCAGTTGATGCTGAGTAAATATTTGTTTGAATGTAATGACCATAGAATCATATAAGTGCTAAAAGGCATCTTAGAGATCTTTTCAGACACCCCCATTATTTTGTAGAACAAGAAACTGGACCATAGTTGAATAAGTAGAACTGTCAATTGCAAAGCAACAAAAAGTGATGACTGCCTGAGTTATGATCCATTCTGATATCTAACAGAGAGCAACATAGTAAGTAATCAATCAATAGTTGTTGATTTGATTTTTAAAATAATTTTATAATATGATTTTTGCTCATTTTATCCTAAACAAGCGTCAAACTCTATTTCCTTCCTATTATCATCAAATTTCTAGAAAGAGCAATCTGCATTCATTGGTTCCATTTTTTTCATTCAATATTCACAGAATTCTCTGGTTAGGTTTTGTACTTTTGACTGTATTAAAACTACTCTCTTCAACATCACTAATGAGCTCCTTATGACCATATCCAATGGCCTTTTTTGGACTTCATCTATTTTGACCTCTTTGTTAGGCATACTATGATAATGTAAAAAATAGAATATATCAATAGAAACCTCTCTCTCTCTCTCCATCCCTTCCTCCCTCCCTCCCTTTCTCCTTCCCTCTCCCCCCTCTCATCTGTAGGTTTTTTTCAGTGCAATTTCAGAAGATAGAAGATTAGTGAATGTAGTTAGATTGACTGATGTGACTTTATATGCACCAGCACATTTTTGGGGACGATTTTGTTTCACATACCTAAAATTCTGATTTCCCAAGGATCAAAAACATATATTTATGCAACTCTATTATTACTATGGAGTGTTTTTTGGCATCTTATGTGTAGGATAAATGCCAACCAGATGGTCTGTAGCAATCTACCAGAAAAGCAGCTGGACCATTCTTGCTTTCTATATGGCTTAGCTGCTATGCAAAGACAGTTGTTTTCTTTGCACTTTGAAGAGTGAAGAAAAAATAAATCTTCAGTATAGCTTACACATTGTTAATGAATGTTATATGCTGTCAAATTCATTATGTAAATAGGACCCAGAAAAACCCAAGTATATATTAATATGTTACTCATGTTATTTTTAAGCTAGATTATTTTAATAGGAAAAACTCTTAAGTAAACATTTTTGTTTCCAAAGGTTTTTTAAATAAAATTGATGCATTGATTCTATAAGAAAATTTACCAACCCTTTATTTTGTTCATATTTTTTCCCTAGTATTATATTCATCACATGTAACTCTTATCAAGTAGCTACAAAACTTAAGAATTAGTTTTACAAAAGAAAGTGGTATGTCTCTACTCAATACTCAGTGAGGCAACAAACATTTATTAAACATTTACTATATGCCAAGCACTGGCAGAAAGAAGGAAAAGACAGAAAGAAGAAAGACAGTCCCTGACCTCCAGAAACTTATATTCAAATAAGAGAGGACAACACATAAAAGGGAACTAAAAGGATTGAGGTAGGGAGGAGGAGGCATGATAAGGAGATGAAGGTACCCAATGCAGGGGTATCATTTTGAAGTCCTGGAGTTCAAGTTCAGAATCAAGAGGGGAATGAAGGCTGGTTAGTGTGGGTCCCTCCACAAAATAAAAGCCCTAAGAGGAACTCACCAAAGGGAGAAGGGGGCTAACCTGGAGGAGGAATATTCCAGGGTGAGAAGGCCGCAGGCAAGATGGATGTTCCATGGTGAGGAGACCCTAGGCTCTGAGGGAAGCTCCAGGATGACAAAACAGCCAAGAAAGGCATGGTTTTGAAGTCCAGCTATTTAGGAGCAAAGCCAAGAAGGGGGTGAAGGCTGGTCAACCTAGGCCCTCAACAAAATGGAAGCCACAGGAAAAGTTCATCAATGGGAAAAGGTGATCAACCTGGAAGAAGGATATTCTCAGGTGAGAAGGCCAGAAGGAAAAAATTTGGTCAATAAAAACAACATCATAATAGTGAACAACTTTGGGGGCAGCTAGCTAGTTGGTGCAGTGGATAGAGCACCAGCCCTGAAGTCAGGAGGACCTGAGTTCAAATCTGGCCTCAGACCAAACACTTGAAACTTACTAGCTGTGTGACCCCTGGGTAAGTCACTTAACCCCAATTGCCTAAAAAGAAAAAAAAAACATAATAATGAACAACTTTGAAAGATTGAAGACATTTGATCAATGCAATGACCAATCATGACTCTGAAGGACCCATGATGAAGCAAATTATCTACCTCTAGACAGAGGAGTGATGGCTCAAAGTACAGGACACAGTAAATGTGTGGATTTGTTTTGCTTGGCTATGCATATTTGTTTTTTAAAATTATATAATGTTTTTTAAAATTAGCAAAAATCTTCCTTTTCCCCCTTCACTCACTACAACTGAGAATGAAAAACCCCAGTTACAAACATATAGTTAAGCAAAACCAATTTCCACATTGGTCATGTCCAAAAGATAAACATGTGTGTCTATGTGTACATTTTATATATATACACATTTGTGTATATATCATATGCACGCATGTATACAATATAGTTAAATGTATATATCGTGTATATATATACATATACATGTGTATGTGTGTATACATGCATATATATATATACACATGCATACACAGGTGCATGCATATATACATGCACACATGTATACAAACACACAAAGAGGCAAAAAGACAGTCCTTGACCTTAAAGAGTTTATAATCATACATGAACACACGCACACATACAATTGTATACTTACATAGTGTATGTATATATACATATATAATCATATGCATACATACATACATGTATAAGATTGTGAGCTCCTTGAGGTCAGGGACTGTCTTGCCTATTTCTGTATCCCCAGCACTTAGTACAGTACCTGGCACATAGTAAGTGCTTAATAAATGTTTATTGATTGATATATCTCATTCTGCACTCTTTAGTCTTTTATCTCTCGGAAAGTAGATAGCAAGTTTAAATCATTAGTCCTTTGGAATCATGGTTGGTCATTATGCTGATCAGAGTTCCTCAGTCTGTCAAAGTTGTTTGTCTTACTCTTTACAATATTGTTGTCATTGTATAAACTGTTCTCCTAGTTCTATTCACTTCTCTTTATCTGTTCATATGAGTCTTCCCAGGTTTCTTTTAAACCAGGCCCTTCATCATTTCTTACAACTCAATTATATTCCATCACCTTTATATACCATAACTTGTTCAGTCATATCCCAGTTGATTTATAGCTCAAAAAGAGCTATAAATTTTTTGTACATTTGTTTGCTTAGGACTAATCAACCCCTCTCTAAATCCACCCTTCCTCTAATTCTCCCTCTTTCTCTTCTCTTCTTCCATTTCCTTCCTTTTTCTCTATTGGATAAAATACAGTTCTATTCTGTGTGTGTGTGTGTGTGTGTGTGTGTGTGTGTGTGTGTGTATTCTTCCCTGCTTTGACCAGTTTTGATGAGAGTAAAGTTCAAGTGACAGCCAGTCTTCCAGGCCCTCTATGAGATAATTTTCCCTAGTTTTCCTTTTTCTTCCTCACCTAGTATATTACTCTTTTTCTCTCTTTCCATTCTTCTTTAAACATCATTAAGACATAATAAAACTATGCTTGGGTTTTTTTCTGATTAGACTCCACTTGTGACCCCTGATAATGATAGAGTTTAGAAGCAGGTATAATGTGATGAGAATATGTTAACTATTGAGTAATGACTCCAAGCAGAGTATCAGTGGTTGGAGATGGATCAGTTAAGGAGAGGCAAGTGAATGTATTTCAGGGTTTTTCCTTGAGATCCAAACTCATGGAAGATGGTGATGTAATGTCTTGTGAAGGCCCAGGAAGCCAGTCTCATAGCAGGTAGAAGACTCTGGAAGTCTGAGAATTCAGTCAGAAGACAGAAGTTGGTGGTCATCAAAGGTGGGCCATCAGATGTAGGTATGTGCTCTTTGAGATCAGGGATGCTTTTTCCTCATGGAATCCTTACCACAGCACAGTGCCTGGCACATAGTAGGTACTTAATAATTTTTTTTTTAACTTGGAGGGGTGGGAGGGGAGGAAGTATGTTGTTCCTACACCTGACCAGAGAAGGTCTTAGATGTGAAGATGGAAACTGGGAGGTGGATGGTGGAATCTTGTGTGAGTGTGTGTGTGTGTGTGTGTGTGTGTGTGTGTGTGTGTGCGTGTGTGTGTGCTGGGGAATGCTTCTTGGATATTGATTCTTTCTTGTCTTTTAAGGCAGAAATCATGAAGCAGGTAGCCTGTTCTGATCACTGCATAGCCTTCTTGGACCTTGTTGGGGAAATCCCTAGGCATAAGATGGAAGCCAAGAAGAGTGCAGCAAGGTCTTGTTCTGAATTGTTTTTGTTCTTGGACCAGATGGAGAAGTCCTAGCACTTGCCATGTAAAATTAGACAAGTCATTTAAACTCTCTTACCTTCAGTTATCTTATCTGTAAAATAATAATAATAATAATAATAATAATAATAATAATACCTAAATTCAAGAAGCTGGACCAAGTGATTCTTTTCAATCCCTTCCAGGTCTAAGATCTGATTCTAGGAAGAAGATAGAGTGAACTTCAATGATAGATAGTATAAAGGAGAATCAAAGGGATTCCAAACACCAGAGAAGTAGTTTGAAAATGCATGATAAATCACAATGCTGAGCAAAGTGCCTTCTCAGTCTCATCCCTTCTTTTCAGCTTCTTCCTGTTCATTCAGGAATGACAGCTGCAGAGAAGAAGCTCTTAGTGAAGTGGCAGGATGTTACTAATCTGTTTGATTTCTTTAAGTCTTATGAACAAGTTGGTACAAGTTAACCTAAAAAAAACCCCATAAAATATGAGAAGGCACTGACCAATGGTTCTGATTTTTTTTTGTTGTAGGGTCTTTCCTTTGATCATTAATTTTAATCAACTTACTGTAAAAGGCATATTCCTGATACTTTAGCAAAAGATATAGCTCTCAGAAGGTTGAGCACTTTTTACCAGATTTTAACAGCAGAACTAATTTTTTTTTAAAACACAAAAGAGGTCTCTAGGAGAAAAAAAGCTCCTCCCAATTTTTACACATTACATATATATAATTTAACATTCATTACATCTATTATATATTACATGTATTATATTGTACATGCAATAGATTACATATCCTATATATTATATACATTACATTTTATGCATTAAACATACTTGTTTCTTAGGCATGAAATAACTCTTTTATGGTCTAATGTGTGGTTGGAAATGTAACTAATGGCCCAACATCCTTGTCTCTGAGCTCATTATCATCATTATCACTAAATATTTATTAAGTTCTTACTATGTGCCAGACAGGGTATTAAGTGCCAGAACAGGCTATCATGGATAAGGCCCAGCCTTAGGAGCTAGTCCCTGTAATAGGAGTAGTATCTACTAGTTCAGTGAGTTTTTCCCTAAAAGGTAGAGAGACTGACCCCAAGATATAATTGGTCTAGAGGACTAGGACTTGAGCATTGATATGGTTTCCTGGTCACCTGGGGGCAAAAAAAGTTCAACCAATGAAGACTTGATGGATATACCATTGTTATGCAAATCAGCACCTTTTTTTATTTTTAGTTGTTTATTTTTCATATTTTATTTCACCCCAATTACATGTAAAAATAATTTTAACATGTTTTTAAAATTTTGAGTTTCAAATTTTTTCCCTTTCTCCGTCCCATCCCTCTTCATTCAAACAATTTGATCTAGGTTATATGTGTGTAGTCATGCACAACATATTTCTATATTAGTCATGTGAAAGAAGACACAAGCAAAAAAACCCAAGAAAAACAAAGAAAATTTTAAAAGTATGCTTCAATCTGTATTCAGACTCCATAAGTTCTTCTTTCTTTTTTTTTTCCTTTTGACGCAATGGGGTTAAGTGACTTGCCCAGGGTCACACAGCTAGTGAGTGTGGTGTGTCTGAGATCGGATTTGAACTCAGGTCCTCCTGACTCCAAGGCTGGAGCTCTATCCACTGTGCCACCTAGCTGCCCCCAGACTCCATAAGTTCTTTCTCTGGATGTGGACAGCATTTTTCATCATAAGTTCTTCAGAACTATCTTGGATCATTGTATTGCTGAGAATAGCTAAGTCGTTTACAGTTGATCTTCATACAATATTGCTGTTACTGTGTACAAAGTTCACTTGGTTCTGCTTGTTTCACTTTGCATCATTTCATGTAAGTCTTTACAGGTTTTTCTGAGAACATCCTGCTCATCATTTCTTTGTTTTATTTTTTAAATTTAATATCTTATTTTCCCACAATTATATGTAAAAACAATTTTTAACACATGTTTAAAAAATTCTTTGACTTCCAAATTCTCTCTCTCCCTCCCCCCCTTCATTGAGAGGGCAAACAATTTGATATAGATTATACATGTGCAGTCATGTGAAACATATTTCCATATTAGTCATGTTGTAAAAGAAAACACAGACAAAAAAAAACCAAAAAACAAACAAATCCAAGAAAAATAAAGTAGAGAAAAAGTATGCTTCGATCTGCATTCAGACACCATCAGTTTCTTTTATTTCTTTTTCTTCTCTTTTTTGAGATGTATAGCATTTTCCATCGTAAGTCCTTCAGAATTTTCTTGGATCACTATTTTGCTGAGAATAGCTATGTCATTCACAGTTGATCATCATACAATATTGTTGTTATGGTATACAATGTTCTCCTGGATCTGTTCATTTCACTTTACTGATGTAAAGTAAAGTTCAGGTAAGTCTTTCCAGATTTTTATGAGAGCATTCTGATTGTCATGTCTCATAGCACTACCTAATGGACATCCCCTCAATTTCCAATTCTTTGTTGCTACTAAAAGAGCTGTTATGAATATTTTTGTACAAATAGGTTCTTTTCCTTTTTTAAATTAAAATTTTTTTTTTAAATCTCTGGCATTTAGACCTAGGAGTGATTTTGCTTGGTCAAAGGGTATGCATGGTTTTATAGCTCTTTAGGCATGGTTCCAAATTGCTCTACAGAATGATTGAATCAGTATGCACTTTCACCAACAGTGTACTAGTGTCTCAATTTTCACACATCCCACCAACATTAGTCATTTTCCTTCTCTTTCTGTTTTGGTTTTTCTTTTGCCTTCACTGAGCTTCTTTTCCAAGTCAAGTCAAATTAAATCAATAAATACCATTATTATGTGCCAGTCATCATATTAAGCTCTAAGGATTCAAATAAAAGTGAAAAGAACCTATGCCCACATGGAGCTCACAATTCAAAGGAGGAGACAACATATGAAAAATATATATAAACAATATGCATACAGTTTATCTGAAGTAATCACAGAGGAAAGGCATAAACATTGAGGGAGATCAGAAAAGGCTTCTTGCAGAAGGTTAAACTATAGCTGAGATGAGAGAAGTCAGTGAAGCCAAGAAAGAGAGATGAGGAAAGAGAAAATTTCAGGTATAGTAGAGATTAAGTGGAAATGCAGAGTTGGGAAATGGAGTGTTTGTGTGAGGAAAGGAGGCCAATGTCACTGAATCATAGTATATAGGGTGGTTGGGAGAGCAGGGTGTGAATTGTGAAGTGTAACAAGACTGGCAAGGTAGAAAGGACACAGGTCATAAAGAATTTTAAAAGCAGTAATTGGGAACCACTGGGGTTCAATAAGGGGATGACATGGCCAGACCTTCACTTTAGAAAGATCACTGATAGCTGAATGGAAGAGAGACTAGATCAAGGAAGAGACCCAAGTTAGGGAGAGTAACTGCAAATGAAAAAAAACAAAACAAAAACAAATAAACAAACAAAAAAACATTATGAGGGTCTGGCAGTGTCAGAAGAGAGAAATCTTTACCCTTTGTACTTGACAGATTTCCCATTGCTACATGAGTCTACACAGATCAGATTTTAGTCAAAGTGTTCTGTTTCTTCTTGAATTCAACTCTTTGCATGCTTTTGTATAGTAAACTTGTTTTTGTTAAGCATCAGGTTGTCTATAAGTGTCTCATTTGTTTTAATCTCAAGCTTAAACCACTGGATCAGCATGAGTCAGGTCTAGACTCACACCAGCCCCAAATCACATACTTATTGGTTTGTTGTTCCCCAACCTAAAGTTTGCTATGAGAAAATGACTGAATATAGCTCATGGCAGGGCTCCTCAGATATCAGTGTGAAGCTCTGCTAGATTCCATATAAGTACTCAAAATAAGAATGAATATATGGAGTACAGAAATCCTTTATTTTGTGCCATAGAAAACATGAAATGACTAGGATTTATAATACCATATAACATAGAAAATTCATTAAGGACTTATAGTAGCCCCTAAACAGTCATCACTTTCCCATGAATCTCACTTTGCCTAATTAGGGCTCAGTTTTATTTAGAAGAGAAATGAACTTTGGGCTGTTTAAAGGCAACCCCCTCCCAACCAGATCTCTACTCTCAGAATAACCAAAGTAAGATGGTGGTATGCTATTGTGTCATTTTAATCCGTTGTGTATCTTCTCTTGGCAAAGAAGTCATGCCGTTGCCCCTCCAAGGCTGGGGCCAGAAGTTATAGCTCCAGGAACTCCTGCTTCTCCCTCTACCACTACTTTGGTTGTTGCCATCTCTTAGACTAAGACACTTACCACTTCTGGGGCACTGGTCACATGGCTCTTCCCTCCGTGGCTACAATGTTGAAGGACTGTGCTATTTTGCCACAGCCACTTCAAGGATGGGTCTAGGAATTCTCAATACTTTACCACTGGCCTAGTTGCAGCCGTCTCTTGGCCCAAGAAGCTTCCATTTCTGGGGCACTTGGCCATATAACCAAGGCAATTGAACAGGCAATTGAAAAGAAAAAAATGTAACTTGTAAAGGGAAATAATTAGCCACCCATAGATCACAATACTTAAATATGTGAAAATAAGTTTAATATACTGTATGTTTCAAACCTACATAAGCACCATTATTTGTAGATACTATGCAGTGATCTATGATCTTTCTTTCCTTTTCCCCCTTTCTTTCTTTTCTTCCTTCTCTTTACTTTCCTTCCTCTATTTCTTTTCATCATCATCTTCTCTCACTTTCTGACTCCCTCTCTCTCTCTGTGTCTATCTGACTTTTTGTGAGTGAATATCATTTGCAGTGTTTCTCATTAGGTGCCAAATCTCAAGATGAAAGAATCAAAGTTCTTTCTCCCTCTTCCTGTTCTCACAGATGTAAATCAAAATGATTCACTTATGGTATGAACTTAACCCAGTAATTAACAGCATCATTGAAATTTTACTTTTCATTGAAATTCTACTTTTCAATACAGCTGTTTGTATGAATGAATGGATTTATTGCCTCATTATCATTTGCCCTCATTACTATTATTAGCACATAGGCTTGCTTCAAGTTTCTCTTTTTATCTAGGAAAAGTGGTGACTGTTAATTTAATGAACAGCATATCAGTTTATCCTTTAATACAGACAATCTCTACCTTAGAAACAGGTTGAATTTTAGATATTTTGGGTTTCTTTCCAGGTTAGCCTACAGAGCCTCATTTTACTCATAATAAAGATCAATTGCTATAAATAGAAAGCATTATAAGCAGTTACCAACTTCTGAATGGGTTGTTTTCCAAAACTTTGTTTATTATAACTTGCTTTGCTTGGAATGTGGAATATATTTTCCCATAGAAATAATGTTTAAATTATGGGATTAGGTTTCAAGTCAGATAAAAAAAAATACTTGACCCATATATGCTAAACACTAGAGAACTATAGTCTAAGTACCCTTTTTAATGTTGCTTCTAACAACAGGATACAGGAAAAAAAAATCTAATCTTGTAATTTGTTTTCTCAAGATTCTAGGCGCAAGAATCTATCTGTCTCTAGTAGGAACTTTTCCTTCCTCTTTTTTCCAGTCCAATTTGCCCAAGGAATAAAGAGTATGGAGTGAAAGAGCTAGGTTTCCTGGAAAGGGAGTGAAGATAACATTTCAGAGAGGTAAAAGAAGGCCAGTGGTTCCAGAATTTGAATTTAGCTGGGGTGGGGCTGCTTTTCTTTTTCTCCTTTTTTTTCTGATGCTTTTCATTATCACAAGGGAAGGTGTAGAGAGTGAGGAAAAGGATCTTACAAGATTGAACCCAGCTTGTATGAATCTAGGTATTCAGTTTTGGACCCTAGGCTATACTCTGTGACTCTGGTGTGTTTTTATGTGGTTGTCTCTGGAGGAGATTCTACTAATAGTTCTGTTGCTGTAATCACTTTGAGAGGAATGCTTTTATAGTTGATCAGTATGGTATTAACACTCAATCCCCCCCCCCCTTTTTTGATCTTGTACAACATAGCAGGTTTTATGATCTCAGTTATAGAGGCAGGATCCTACTCTGATCTTGCTCTGTAGTTCCTAGCATAGATGGACTTGCGGTCAACATGGAGAGCAGGAACAAAAAGAACATCCAGGATGTATTCTTATTTTTCCTATAGAACAGTTGACAGACATGAGAGGTTGTCCCATCAATGTTTCAGCAGAAATGATTCCTGTGATTAACAATGGAAAGCTTTAAGACACTATTAGATAATCTTAGAGTTAGAGTGATTGATTGTTAGCTGGAAAGGATCTTAGACCATCATTCAACAGATGAGGAAACTGAGTGTCCAAAGAGGAGAAATTACACATTTTCTTCAACAAACTGTTTTAGGACATCCTTTGGGCTCTGTTGCAATCCTTTCACTGTACCTATTTACTTGAGAATGATCAGGTCTGCTAGAGACATCTTGGGTCCTTCTATACCAATTTCTTAAATTTTACAGTGGTAAATTGTCAGACATTACAGCATCTGGCGTGTGTTGCAATTGACAGATGTGAGCTGTGATTTTGTGAGAGAATATTCTCTTCTCTCGGCTATAAGATAGGAACAAGGGAAACCTCAGAAAACATTGTATTGGTGATATGCTCACTAGGGGAGTCTGTCGGTTTTTCATCACCAGTTTCACTAAGTGAATTGAGGTCAACTCAAGTCAGTGCTTGGGGCCTCCCCTTTGTGCCTCTAACATTTATTGGCTGTATTATCATGGGCAAATTGTTGAACTTATCTAAATTTCAGTTTCTACAGCTGTAAAATCAGGAGGTTGTGATGAGAGTCAAATTGCCACATAAATATCAAACACATTTATTGACATCTATGTAAAGGGACATATCTGGTAGCAAATTCTCATGTTCTTTCTTTTCAGATTTGTGTGAGAGCGGGGATGAGCTTTGCTGAATGATATTATCTAGCAAAAGCAAACAAACAAAATATGATTAGACATAGATTTAACACACACGGCTTAAAAAGAAGATAGGATTTCACAGACCTGATGTGGTTGAGAAGCAAGGTTGCAAAAGCCCAAAGATAAGGAAGAAAGACAATTATATTCTGAGCTCCAGAATCAATTAATTAATCAATCAATAATCATTAAGTGCCTACTATGTGCCAGGCATCACAAGTAACCAAGAATATCGTTGTTGGAGATATGATAGGGATTTGGAATTCTCCAAATGTGATGTGGTAGGTGCCATTGGAGGTTATAAGACTCAGAATGGCTACAATTAAGATGCAAAAACTACAGATACAGAAGAGAGACCTTTAAACTGATATCCAAAAACTACAGCTCCTGAGAAAGCAGGACTTTAGTTCCTGTTCTCTGTAGCTGAAGTGCCAAGTTCCAAAGGGCAATGATCAATCAGAGCCTGTTTACCTTCCATTAATTAAACTGGCTGTGTTCCCCTTCCACTATACTTAGAATAAATGAGCTCACAGCTTCCAGTCCCTGGAATTGCTGGATATGGTAGCCTTGGGAAACAGGTGGTGAGAGTGTTAGTTGCTTGTCATTTACTTTGTATGACACCTCTTCTGGCCACTTTCCAAACTCCCACTGGCTCTGGCTTCTTGGGTTCTTAGAGGGCAGCTGACTACTAATTTCCTCAGGGCCCTAAAAGGTTATCCTGAGGGACTGGCTATTGGAACGCTGTAACACGAGAGCCTCCTCCAGTATGTTTTCCATTATCAATCAGAATCAGTTGAAGTCTATTAGCTTTTAGAAAAAGGATTTACAGAGGAGGTATAGCAAGAACAATAGTTACAAAACAATCCCTTTTCTCCCTCCGTACCATGGAACGTTTTCCACTTACACATGATTCCTTAGAAGGGTGGGCTCAAATTTAATGAACAAAGGTAGTTGAGCATATATGTAGAGGACCCACGGGGCCAAAATTTACCTCACAACTCCTAACCCTGGGAACGATTTTGTCCTTTTGTCCAGCCTTCATTACATTCTCCATAGGTGTTGCTCTCTGTTGAGATCATGGAGAGCCCATAACCAGCACTTTTCTTTGTCATCAAGCATCACTATCTCTGAATACTCAGGCCACCATAATCAGGTGGCTGGTTATCTTTCCTCACCCAGCAGCAATCTCTTCTGTTGTTGGCCATTTCTATGCCCCTAGTGGACTTTGTGACTAACTCTGATTGCTGCTGTGACCTCTAAAAGTTCCTCCAACATTCTGAAGTTCACATAACCTTAGCAGTTAGGTATATGGATATTCAGTTGCCTGAGATTAAATTAAAGAATAAATTAAAAAGAAACAGAAGTTCCACATATTCGTGGTGACTAAGTGGGGAAATTAGCTTGCTGCCCTTCTCAACCCCCAATTAGTTCACAGTAGTTCTTCTTCATTTGGAGGAAGGGGCAGATGGAAGAATAGATAACTCCTTTTGTATGAACACTTAATTCCAGCTCAATTACTTAGAAGTCATCAATCCTTCAGGCTCTAAAGACTAAGATTTATCAGTCAGTTCCCTCTCCTCTCCCTGCAATTACACTTGCATTCTTTTTACAGTATATGACTTTCACTTTACTGTAATGTAACATGTTTTATTCCAACCCCAGTGGGGAGATTTGGAGGCTAATGTGCTGTGGATTGAAATGGCTGATAATTCCTTGAGTGCTCTGGACACAGGAGTAGCCATCAGGGGGCAATATTAGGGTATCACACATGATACATTTCTGGCATATTGTTTGAGATTAAAGTTTAAAAATATTTTTTAATAAACTTGTTTTGAACCCTTGTATAATCTGAGGCTATTTGCTCTAGCACTTAAAGGACCTGTAAAAGATGTTTTCCCTTTTACTTGAGTAGACTTTAACTTGACAGAATTTTATTTTTATTAAAACTTCTAAAGCCAAAACTAGTTGCTATATTATAATCACTACAACATGATATGTCATAGAAGTTGTTTTATCTTGTCAAAGTTATATCGTGGCACTGTCAGTCTACATTTCATTTTTGTGAGTTACTGTGAATATTGAGTTATTCAAGAACTGGTGCTCAGGTATAGGGTTTGGCCCCAACGAGATTTAAAGGGTTGTCATATATCAGGCAACTGTGATGAAGAAGGTTTTGAAAATACTTCACACAGTGATGTGGACACATTAAAGACATGTCAGTTGCTTTCTAGGCAATAGAAGGATCAACATGATGCTCATGGTTAGCCCATTCTAAAATAATAAAAATGACAGTATAACTAAATTAATGTATAGATTCAGTCCCATACCAAACTACTGACAAATTACCTAATAGAACTTGACAAAATAGTAACATTCATTTAGAAGTCAAGAAGTAAAGAAAAATAATTTTAAAAAGTTGTAAGGAAGAGGGTTTAGCAGTATCACATATTGAACTATACTATAAAGTAGCAATAATCAAACAATAGGTACCAATTAAAAAAATAGATCAATGTCTGACCAAGCTCTAAGCACTCCACAGCTCCTGCTTCAGCTGCTTTCATGGCCATTATAGCAAATTGTTCTCATCTGTCTATTGTGCTGGGGGAAGTCCTCACATGCTCAGGGTAGACACCCTCCAACTCAGGTTTAAGGTCAGTAGGTTACCCTCAATCCGGCTTAGCGTCTGCTGAGACAGTTTACCTGAGTGTGGCTGCTATGCATGCTTCCTGGAGCCACAGATGAGAGTTGAGTGCCAGGTAGTCACAAACAATGGATAAACAGCCCTGAAAGGGGCTCAACATGCCCTTACACCAGAGGTTCTAGTTCTTGCTGAACATCCCATGCATCCCTGGTGCTGGTGTCCTACAGATGCAAAAGCAGATGAACGTTTTCTGACATAACTAGTAGAACATATGATTTTTTTTGTCTGACTACACTTATTTGTAACAGTGGAGGGCTTTTATTGGAAGGATTATAGAAGGGTACTGATAGTGATGCAAAGAAAAGAAAAAAAAAACAAAAGAATATCAAGTCATTTAAAATTGTGCAGATTGAGTATAGAAGGATTACCAGAAATGGACACAAAGAATCAGGGTAGTCTAGGTTCTACCTTATTATGTATACTTTAAAAAAACTTTGCACTTAACAGTTTCACAGTGTCCTATACAATATTTTTTTCTTGTCATTTGTATATGGATATGTTCATTTTATTGGTGATTTTCAAATTCATTAAAAAAAAAAAAACCTCACCAACAGGCACTCATACCAATACTGACAATGGACTATGTAATTCTTTGGTATGCATAATTTCTCCAAAGATGTCAATGACATACTTAGAATTAGCTTAACATTAGTCTTCAGATTTTAATTGGAAATAAATCCATATTTTCATGGGACTGAATAAATTCTACAAAAATGTTAGCCATGCCAATTTTCCTAGCACCATGAAATGTAAGGAGACCTTAGTGCCTGAGAAGACAGTTCAGTTTTTAGTATAATAGTCTAAGCCTAGCAAAGTATACAGAAATTAATACTCAGACTTGTTTTGAGGTCTTAGTCTACTGATCCAACCATTCCTCAAGAGAAGCTCATTTTGTGCCTATACTACATGGATGAGGCAAATTCCTCTAGCTGACCATATTTGGGAAAGGCATTCAGCAAACCTTCATATTTTGCCTGTTGTAATCCTAATGATGACTTTGAACCTGGAGGAAAGGGATGATGATGGTTGGTGTTGATATACTGGTAATTAGCCGGCAAGATAGATCTCACACAGCATTTAATTCAATTACACAAGTATTTATTGAATTTTCGTAGTTCAATGGAAAGAGCTCTGGCTTTCCAGTCAGAGAATCAAGATACAAATCTTATGAATGGTGTAATATGAATCATATAAACAACATGCTGCCTATATGACCCTGAGCAAGTCAATTCCCTTTCTGGGCCTCAATTACCTTATCTGTAAAATGAGATCATAGGATAAAATAATTTTGAATATCCTTTCCTGCTGAGCCCTCCAGTAAGGGCCATTATTCTGCTTAAATGAGTCACTAATATCCAGTCAAAAGCTGACAGCTGAAATATGATCCATTTCTATAAGGAAAATGATCATGAAGACAATTGTGGACAGGAACATCTGACTATGGGGTACTGTTTACCACCAAGACCATAGCATATCTCTTGGGAATGAAAAGATTCTTTTCCAGTACACCTGTAACATCCCTGAGACAAAATGAAATTAAGAGGTATAAAGGGACAAAACTGATGCTTTTAGCCAATTACATTTCAGAAAGATTTTCATAGCTTCCAATTAATTAATGAATTAATGATATCATCAAGGAGTGGCTGCTAAAGATAAGCAGGAAAACATGTTTGGTAACAGTAAGTCCCTCCAAAAGAGGGAGAAAAAATGGTATTAAAGACAGAAGTAGATCTTAAGGTGTCATTTTCACTTGGTAGCAAAGTAGCAAAATAGACTTAGCTCTTGTATGACAAAAACATCTCAGAACAGATAACATATGTTATTGTCTCTGATTCTACTTGGATAAAAAAAATCTCCACACAACATAAAATATAAGTTATTCAAGAGGAGAAATTGTTCAAAAGTTTAGCCTGATTATATCACCGTTAATAACTAATAAGTAGATAATGAATACTGGGTGAATTTAAATGAGTTTTTGTAACATGAGGGAGTCTACAAATGTTTGATCAAATCCAAATAATATGTGAGCATATAGGGAATTTTTCCTAAAGATTTAATATTTTGGAATAGAAGGTAGAAAGACTAAAGAAGACTTTGCATAATTTTTTGTCACCTTTTCACTGTTCTTTGTCTCTGATCTTTCACAGTTCATTAAAGCAATCTGACTCCACTTTCAGAATGAGCACTAATTGGTATTCTTGTTGAACTTCTTTTCAGGGATGCCAAGGATTTGATGTACACAGATACTTTGTTGACCTTCCTCTTCTGAGAGGTGATCTCTTCAGGTCATGCCTGAGTTTTTATTCACAGAGTAGAGTTGCAGTTTTATTAAGTTCTTTATTAACTAGCTGGTTCAGTGGATAGGGTGTTGGACTTCGAGTGAGGAAGTTCTGAGTTCAAATCCAGCCTCTGACAATTATCAGCTATGTAGCCTGTGCAGGTCACTTCACTCTCTACCTACTTGCTCTATCTGTCAAATAGAGGTAATTATTAGAACTGACCACACAAGATTATTGTTAGGATCAAATAAGATAACAAAGTACTTTGCAAACTTTAAGAGCTAGTTATTACTATTGCTATTATCTCAAGTTTCAGCTATGTCATGGAGCCTTCTCAGACTATACCTGCCCGCCTTTCCCTTTCTTAGAACTCCTACACATATAGTCTGTGCTCAACTCATTTTGAGAACTGAAAACTGTGCCATGTGGTCTGATGCCAAGCTTTGTTAAAGGTATGCATTCTCCTCTTGAAATTGGTACTATTCTAGAAAATCTCTGACATAGGGTGACCATAGTTATGCTGCACAAATGAAGTGAATGGATGTGACAGCCCCAGATGTATTTACTCTTTGTTTGAAAGGGCTAGTGAATAGCATAAGAAATGTAGACTTACTGTCTCCCGATTAACTTTCACATGAAATTAAAATTATTGAGCAACTATTATGTGCAGGATTCTGTTAAAATTAGGGTAGAGATAACAAAGTATGATATGGTCCCTCTCCTGAAAGGCTTATAATATATCATAGGTAAAATGTTAAAATAACTATAACAGTTTTCAAAGGCAATTTGAGAGAAGAAGGCAATACAAAATTAATTGCAAAAAAATTTTATACTGACAACAATTGCTATAAAAATTCAGAATAAAAGAAAGATCACTTCAGTCTGAATTTCCATAGAGCAAATGAGATTTGAATGAGGCATTGAAAATTGGTAGGGCTTAGATAGGAAGGGGGGTGGCATTATAGTCCAGGTGGGTAGAATAATATGAACACAATTATGGCATATATATACTTCTATATGATAAAATGCATTTATGTATTGTAGACTTTTCAAACCGCACTGAAAACCTTTCACTACCAACCAATCTTTCCAAGTTTACTACATTTTCCTCTCCTTTATGACCTCTACAATCTAGCCAAATTGGTTGACATTCCATCTCACATCTCCATGTCTTTGCACAGGCAAAAATTTCCCCATGCCTGGAACATCCTCCTCCTCTTCCTCACCTCTTAGAATGCCTAGCTTCCTTCAAAGCCCAGCTCACAAAGATGACCTTCCTACAGGAAGTCTTACCTGACACCTTCCTCCCAAGTTGCTAGCATCTTTGCCTCAAATCACCATGTATTTGCTTTGCACATCTTTTGTATATTGTTTCCACTGATAAACTCCTCGAAGACAGACTATTATATTTTGTCTTTCTATCTCTGTTACCCAGCACAGTATACGGTAAATAGTAAGGACTTAATAAATATTTGTTGATTGATTGAAATACAGTAACTTAAATCTATCTGAAACAGGCAGAAGCAGCTCAACTTTAAAATACCAAGATATCAGGCAGTGTGTTTGGTTTGCTATAGTTCAGAAGTTTTTTCTTCTGAGTTCTATTTAGTGCATGAGATACTTTTTTTAGAATGTCTGAACCAGGTGTCCATCTTGCATGGTGAATTCAGAGCATAGTATACTGTCTTAACTCCCTTTGCTGCTTCTGTCTATTCCAATATCTCCAATTGTGTATCCTCAGTCTTCTTTGGATTAGGGCCTAGTCCTGACCTTCTGTCTCAGGTTCCAAGTATTTTCATTCAAAAAGCATTCTCCCCTCCTTTTTAATCCCCCCCCCCATTTTAATCATTTTGGTGGTAATTTGAATAACTTTGAAATTGAAGAAATTATCCAAACCAGTGCAAAGATATTTCTGAACATACTTTATTTGTGATGGTTTTTCCCCAGTTGTTGATTTATAGCAAATAGGACTTTCATTGCCAATAGGGTCCCATGTGATGAATTCAACAAAGTTGGTGGCAAGAATTCTGCTCTAAGAGTTAGAAGACATAGGTTCTTTTCCTGGCTTTGCCACTAATTAGCTGTATATCTTTGGGCAAGTTACTTTGCCTCTCTGGGCTTTGGCTCCATCACTTGCAGAACAAGAGGTTTAGACTAGAGAATCTCTAAAATTACCCTGCAGCTCAAGGAACATGTAAGCTACTACAAATTCATTGAGATGATGATGATAACAATGATTGCTCAATTTACTGGAGGCAAGTACAGTCAAACAAATGTGATATCTGAATCTAAAAGCACTTCTTCTATGATGAAGTCAGGGGGCACTGGTACACTACTGACAGAGGCTCCAGAAAAGCATGCCATACTTTAAAATATCCACGTTTCTCTACACAAATTTAATTTGATATATTTTTATATTCAGGCAATGACAATTCTTCCTAACCACCCTAAAGGCTCAGTTCCAAAGCAGTCAACTGTTTTGTTGACTGTATTTTTTTTTCCTTTTGAAAATTGATTCCAACACATTCACCCAGAGACATTTGTACCATCTGCTAGATAATTGTAGGTTGTAGGTAGGACAATGGCCATCTCAGTGGGTCAGCATTGCAATTCCATTTAGGGGTAGGACAATGGTCCTGTTGGCACAAAGACATGAACGTATCTAGCCAGAATTGGCAGTGACAAAGGCTGGTTGCGATGAAAAAGCAAAAACAACAGTCCTTGCAAAGCCCTGTTTCCCCTTTAGTCTTCATTTCAGATGTTTTCTGTTAATAAAGTTAGGGATAGATACTGGACCTATAACTTCATTGGTATAGGGAACATTCAGGTGTGGAAATGTGGTCTACCAAGGCAGGCTTACTAATTCTTTACAACTTAGAGTTTTAGACAGCTGCCAAGGTTAAGTGACTTGCTCAGGATCATGCAGCCGTATGTATCAGAGGTGGTGTTTGAACCCAGGTCTTTCTAGTTTTGAGGCTGGTTCTCTATTAACTATGCCATATTGCCTCTGCATATTATTGACAACTTCAATATTTTAGGGATGTTTTTGATTTAGTATTCCCCCCCAGTTACATGTGAAATCAATTTTTAACACTCATTTTTAAAAGTTTGAGTTCCAAATTCTCTCTCTTCCTCCCACCCCACCCCCCTCTCCATTGAGAAGGCAAGCAATTCCATATAGGTTATACACGTGTAGTCATGCAAAGCATATTCATAATCAACTCCAATATTTTAAGCCATAAGCTATGGCTATTTGATTCATTTCTGCAGATCACAACTCCATCACACATTGATAGCCTTTCTCAGGTGTTTTGTTCCCCCAATCTCATCAAAGGGTGGGCAATATTTTTGACACTAGGTTCGTATTGGAAGCCTTTTTAGCCTGGTAATTTCTTTAAGAACTTGAACTTTTCTGGCATAGCCTTTGAGAACTTGTGGTCACTTCTAAGTCATGATGAGGCACTGAAGAACTTTGGTGGAGGAAGGACAGTTCTGATCTCCATACTCACAATGATGATTCCAGCTTATTAAATGGCAGGCTTATAGTTCAAAGTGCTTTGACATATCTTCTCTTGTATGATTTGGGAAAAGCTGCTATAGAACACCACAGGACAACAGCCTTCTGTTGTTTTCAGTGTTGTGTATTATGCACATATTATTGAGGTCCAAGGTAAGGGAGTTGAATACAGTAGTGAACACAAAAACCAAACACACAAAGTTTCCCATTCAGCTGGAGCCAATAGCAATAGCAAAATCTTATTTAGACTGATGCTCCCACTTAGTATAGTTCACAACAGATCAATTTGTAGACTATTACTGAAAAAAAATCTTGCCAAACAATGTATTTTTCTACTTAAACTTCAAACTCTGGGTCAGTTCACTGAGTTAATAATCACGACAATATCTTACTGACTAGGTTGGCTAAGAATGTAGCTGAGACACATTCAGAGGCCTAGTCTGAGACAGGAGTGAATATTTTCCTGGCTGGTTGACCCTGGGATTAGTCAGAAAGGTAGGTATTAAGACCAAATAGAGGGGCAGCTAGGTGGTGCAGTGGATAGAGCCCCAGCCCTGAAGTCAGGAGGACCTGAGTTCAAATCCGGCCTCATACCAAACACTTGACACATACTAGCTGTGTGACCTTGGGCAAGTCACTTAACCCTGATTGCCTCACCAAAAAAAAAAAAAAGACCAAATAGAGGGGGATAGAGCCAAGATGGCACATTAAAGGCAACCCAGCTGAACTCTCTCAACATTTTTTTTTCAAACAACTTTTAAATAACATTTCAAATCAAATTCTGGAACATCAGAGCCAAAAAAAGGGTCAGGGTTGGACATTTTTCCAGTCTAAGAAAACTTAGGAAGTTGGCAGGAAAAGTTTGTGATACCTGAGTGGAAATCTGTCAGGATCCTACACATTTAGTGGTAGCAGTAGTAGCTGCTTTGGGAGATCTCAACCCAGAGACAGTAAGTGGGTTGGGTAATTGGTTAAAAAGAGTTTAAAGGGAATTCTTTACTGGCACTGGGTACAATTGGCACTGATTATCAATTCTATTGCCCATACAAAGTTCTGGGTTGCAGTTCCAGGGTGGAGAGGAGCTCTGGGAGTCAGTCCCAAGGAATGAAAGGCTCTGGTCAAAATTCCAAGGCAAAGAGAGTGCCAGTGCTTGTAGCTTCGGGGGACAGGGACCCTTCCTGGGTAACAAACAGAGTGCAGACCAGGAAAGCTGTAACTATACCTCTCCCAGGATTATACTATCCTGAAAGCACCAAAAACTTGCAGACTCTCAGCACTAGCTCTGAAAACAGCAGCAGGAAAAAGCCTGGAGCTTGGGACAGTGCCTTTCCAGCCCCAGGTAGGCAGAGCCCAACTTTAACATAAAGCTTAAAGTCAAGAAATAAGCTGGAAAAATGAGCAAACAACAACAACAAAAGAATTTGACCATAAAAAGCTACTATGGTGGCAGAGACTAAGACATAAACTCAGAAGAAAACAACAATAAGAAAACAGCTACAAAAAAGCCTAAAAGAAAAATGCTAAGTGTACCCAAACCCAACAAGAATTCCTGGAAGTTACAGAAAGAGATGAGAGTGGTAGAGGACAAATTGGGAAAAAATGAGAGTAATGCAAGAAAATTATGAAAAGAGAATTAACAGTTTGGTAAATTGTCATAAAAATATACTGGAGAAAATAACACCTTGAAAAACAGAATTGGCTTAATGGTAAAAGTGGCACAAAAATCTACCAAAAAAAAAAAAAAAAGAACTTTTTAACAGAATTGGCAAAATGGGAAAAGAAGCACAAAAGCTCACTGAATAAAATAATTCCTTAAAAATTATAATTGGGCAAGTGGAAAGTAATTATTCCATGAGACATTAAGAAACAATAAAACAAAGTCAAAAGAATGAAAAAATAGAAGGAAATGTGAATTACCTCATTGGAAAAACGGTTGGCTGGGAATATATATATATGAAGATAATTTAAGAATTATTGGACTACATAAATGTTATGATCAAAGAAAGAGCGTAGATGTCATATTTCAAGAAATTACCAAGGAAAACTGCCCAGATAGCTTAGATCCAGAGGGTAAAACAGAAATTGAAAGAATCTAGTGATCACCTGCTGAAAGAGATCCCAAAACGAAAACTCAAATGGAGTCACAAATTATAGCCAAATTGCAGAGCTTCCAGATCAAAGAGAAAATGTTTCAAGCAGCCAGAAAGAAACACTTCAAATATTGTGGAGCCACAGTTAGGATTACACAAGATTTATCAGCTTCTGTGTTAAAGGAGTGGAGGGCTTAGAAAATTGCCTTCTGGAATATTCCAGAAGGTAAAGGAGCTAGGATTACAACTGGCAATCACTTACTCAGCAAAACTGAATGTAGTCCTTCGGGAGAAAAATGGATATTTAATGAAATAAATGACTTTTAAATATTCCTGATGAAAACACTAGAACTAAATAGAAAATCTGGCATTCAAACACAAGACTCAAGAGAAGCATATAAAGGAAAACATGAAAGAATAACCATAACGTACTCAATAAAGTTAAATTATTTACATTCTAATATGGGAAGATGATACATTTAACTTCTAAGAACTTTATCATTATTAGGGTAGTTAAAAGGGGTTTACACAGACAGAGGACATGGATGTGAGTTGATTATGTTGGAATGATCTCAAAAAATGAAGTGGGGAGGAAGAGGCATGCACTGGAGAAGGGGGGAAAGGAGGGGTAGAATGGGGAAAATTTTCTCACATAAAAGAGACATGAAAGAAAGAATTTTTATAGTGGAGGGGGAGATGGAAGATATGGATGGCAGGCAATACTTGAACCTCACCCTCACTGGAATTGATTCAATGAGGGAAGAATACACACACACACACACACACACACACACACACTCAGTTGTGTATGGGAATGTAATTTAAACAATAGGGAAATAGGAAGAGAGAGATTAGAAAAGGGGGAAGAATGATAACAGATTAAGATAGGTGGTCTTTAATAGTAAAATAGACTTTTGAGGAGGGACAGGATGAAAAGAGAGAGAGAAGAAATAAAAGAAAATGGAATGGAGGGGAAAACACAGTAACTATAACTGTGAATGTGAATGGGATGCACTCACTTGTAAAACACAAGTGGATAGCAGAATGGATTAGAAACCACAATCCAAAAAATGTTTACAAGAGACACACAAAACAGACACATACAGAGTTAAAATGAAGAACTGGAGCAGAATCTAATATGCTTCAGCTGAACTAAAAAGGCAATACCACTACTAGGTCTGTACCCCAAAAGAGATCAAATAAAAAGGAAAATGACTTATACGTACAAAAATGTTTATTGTAGCTCTTTTTGTGGTGGCAAAGAATTGGATTTTGAGGGAATGCTCATCAATTGGGGAATGACTGAACAAGTAGTGGCATATGATTGTGATGGAGTACTACTGTTCTATAAGAAATGCCAAGGGGAGTGGTTTCAGAAAAAAAAAGCCATGGAAAGACCTATGTGAACTGATGCAAAATGAAATTGTGCATAGTAATAGCAATGCTGTATTGATGATCAACTGTAAAAGACTTGACTACTCTGATCAATACAATGATCCAAGCCAATTTCAGAGGACTCATGATGAAAAAATGCTATCCTCCACCAGAGAGAGAACTGATGAGAAATGAAGTATAATTTTCTCACTTTTTTCATTTTCTTTCATTTTTCGAAATACGTGGAAATATGTTTTGCATGATTTCACATGTACAATTATCTTATTTTCTTGATAAGATGGGGAAGGGGTGGGAAGGAGAGAATTTGGAACTCAAAATTTAAAAGAAAAGAATGTTATGTAAATAAATAATAAATTAAAAATATTTATCAAGAAAAAAAAAGGCCAAATAGTAATGGAGGGCTACTGTGATGTCAGATAGGTGGGTGCAAAAAGTAGTCAGGAATTCTTTATCTGAGTAGGATTACTATGAAACAGTGTGTTATCTTGAGACAAACTACTAGCTAGACATGCCTCCCCTATCTTGGACTTGGGAAGTTAAGTTGTTTCGAACCCCAATATGTCTATTACATTGTATCTTATTCAATTTGTCCTAACCTTCTAGTCTGTCTACATCTTTTCAGATCTCAAGTTTGTCATCTAGTGGGATCCATGCTTTCCAGTGTGAAAATGACTACAATATATACTAAATTATGGGTAATCTGAAAATTTGATGAGCATTCCATTTATGCCTTTATTTAAATTATTGATAAAAATGTTAAATAGTATAAGGCCCAACACAGATCCCTTAGGCACTTTCCTGGAAAACTCTTTCTAAGTTGACATCAGGTCCCAAAGATAAATATTTCTTATTTGAACCCATTCATCCAATTCAAAATCCACCCAATTGTTCTATCATCTAGTCGTCTTTTTCAGTCATTTCACTCATGCCCTACTCTTTGTGACCCCATCTGAAGTATTCTTGGCAAAGATACTGGAGTGGTTTGTGATTTCCTTCTCCAGATCATTTTATAGATAAGAAACTGAACACCATTAAGTGGCTTGCCCAGGATCACACAGCTACAATAAGTGTCTGAGGCTAGAATTGAACTTACTTGTTCTATCATCTGGTCTACATGTCTTCTGCTTTTTTTTTTTTTCTACAGGAAGAGCATAGAAGAAGGTAAGGTACTCTGTTAAAAATCTATATAAATTGTAACTACAGTATTTACTTTGTAAATACAGTATCTACTTTTGGTAGAGTCCAGTAACTGTATCAAAAAACCAAACCAAAACAAACAAACAAACAAAAAGAAAACATTATTCTGGCAGGAAGCAGCATGCTTTTTTTCTAGGTGTTCACTAGTTAAGCCTTTAATTATACTTGCTGAAAATTTTCCAGGGATCAAAGTCAAGCTGACATCCCTGTAGTTGACATACTCTCTTTTCTTCCACCATTTGAAAGAGAAAATTTTCCCTTTTCTCTGGTGGTATGTCCCCTATTTATGATTTTTCAAATATTAATGGCAATTTCTCCACAATATCTTTACTATTTTTTCATTTTTACCGTGGGATATAGTTCATGTAGGCCAGGATTCTTGAATTAATCAAATGTACCTTGTTGTAACTTATAATCTCTTTGTTTGTCTTGGATAGCAATTGCTTCTTACCAATTTTTGATTTGTCCCTTTAGTGAAAAAATTCTCCTTGGCAATGAAAATAGAGAATAAAAGTTGAGAAGCTCTGCTTTCTTGTTCTTATAAGTTGTTGCCATCCTCTTTACTTTTACCAGTGGTCCTATCCCTTCTCTTTCCCTCAATATAGCTTAAAAAGAAGAGAGGGAGGAAGCCTCAGCTCATTCTGAATTTTTATACTCTTGATACTGAAACTATTTTTTGTGTCATTTTTTCTATTCAAATTTTTATTTGTTTCCTTTTTTCCTTCCTTTTTCTGTAAATATCTTGAAAAAAATCTAAGTAATTGATGAATTCTCCTTGCATACATACTAATCTGTTCATATAATTCATTCTTTTTCTCTTGACTACTTCTGATTTCCTCTGGGTTAACTTATTAATTAATTAATAATTTTAGCCAAAGGGATCCTATTTATCTTTCCCTGAAGGCTTTGAAACCTGCTTTCCCTAAATCTAGGATAAAACCAAGACTATTCCTCTCATATCAAAAATTATGAGGAAGTGATCACTTCCTTTCAAGATTCCCATCCTTTCTATGCCAGTGGTCAGCAACTCCTAGAAAGAATATGTTTCAGAACAGAATTTTTCCATGTTGGTTTCTTCAAACAATTTTTGAAGTGTGAAGTATAATTTTTGAAGTATGAAATTATCATCAGTAAAGCAAATCAATAAATTATTAGCTTCTCTGATTTGGGCAGCAGGGAGAGCATTCCAGTAACTCTTAATCATCAGAAAGACCGAAGCAGACATATCCCCATTCATAGAAAACAATTGACTGGGGAAAAATACCTTCCAGATGAAAAGAAATAGTTAATTATTGAACAAGTCAGTAGGGATGGTACTCAAATTGTATAAGCTGGAATATGTTATTTGAACATGCTCTTTTTTCTTTTTATCTGGAGCTGTACACACAAGTTGATTCTTTGATTCTTCCATTTTGTTTTTGGATTGATGTAAGAGAAAAATATAAGAAAGGGTCTACACATAGCATACTGTGTCTACTGTGATAAAATGCAGTCCCAGCATGCAAGTTGTTTTTTTTTTTTAATCTTCTTGTATATACCAGATTATTTATCTGGTCCACATGAGAAGTTGAAGTTCATTGAACTAGATGTAGTCAAAGAACTAAAACAAAATGTATTTTTCAGATTTCAGGCAAAAGAGTATTTATGGACAAATTATTGATTTAAAAAAGTAAAAAAAAACTTTTCTACAGTAAAAATGAAAGGGACATTATTTTGTTCCCCAAGAGAAGCCCTTATCATCATCATTCATTCAATGGAATTGCTAATGATTACATAGTATTGCTCCCAGCTCTATAGGCTTACGAAAATAAGCAAAAGTCATTGTTATCCCAGAAGATACTACAAGATAAACCAAGAAATGGGAAGAATTGAACTATCATGCAACTCTGGAAGTAAGAGATGACCATAGCTAAATGTGCTAGCAGGGATGGACAGAGGAAGAAACTACTGGTGGCATTAAAGGGAAAAGAATGGATCAATTGTAATTATTCAGACCCTTTCTACTTTTTGCACAGCACTTGCCTTCTTGTCCTCTAATTCTGGCTCAGTTGATATTGCACACACACAATATTACTCTAGTTCTCATTATGGTCCATGCCTTTGCTTGGTTGTCCCCAAGCCTGGAATGCACTTCATTCTAATCTCTTAGAATCCCTTACTTCAAGATTTAGCTCCAGTACCACCTTTTACTTGAATCCTTTTCTGACACCCCTCCCCCCTTCTCTCCAGCTAGTATACCTCCTACCAAAATACCTTGTATTCAGGTTGTATATATTTTGTATATACACATATGCACAATTTATATGTGTGTATGTGTGTGTATATATGTACATATATGTATGTATGTTTGTGCATATATATACATGTAATCTAACAATGATTGGAGGGTAAGAGGAGAACTAGTTACTTTCTCTCTCTGGACCTCCACTCCCCACTTTTCCCAGGTCAGCCTGTGACTGATTATTGGTGTTTCTGAGGTCAGGTGCCATCTCTGGGGGAAAAGGATTCCTCTATTAAAATCAAAACAAAGATGCCCCACCCCACTTCCCCCATGTTGCTCATGACCTTCCCCAATCTGGCCTCTTTTTGGTATTTCTACTGTACAAAATAGGGTGTCTTTCCAAACATCTTCCTCATGGTACATGACAATTACCTTAGGCAATTGCTTTTATATTACAAGGCTTAAGTAATTTAATTCCACCCTCCCTACTTTTACTTAGCACCTAAGCATCCTAGAAAAACACAGAGGGAAAGAAAAGAAAAATAAACCCCAATCTATCCGAGCAGACATTCCATGTTTTTTCTTCATCTCCTAATTCTCATTCTTCCTTGCCTCAGGAGATTGTCCACTGACGTTTCCCTAATCATTGACAAGTGTTGGTTCTGTCTTGGGTGGCCAACTAAGATAAAATGGAAGACTTCTTTTTCAGTTGTGGAAATTATTTCAGAAAATTTTGGCTTTTGATTAGGCCCTTGGGGAAAGAGGAGTCTAATATTGAATCTTGACATTTTTTTTCTTTTTGATGAGGCATTTGGGGTTAAGTGACTTGCCTAGGGTCACACAGCTAGTAAGTGTCAAGTGTCTGAGGCTGGATTTAAACTCAGCTCCTTCTGACTCCAAAGCTGGGGCTCTATCCACTGCACCACCTAGCTGTCCCCATTCTTTTTTTATGTAAATATTACCTATATTTTATCATTAACCCATTAAGGTTTAATTGATAACTTTACTAAGTTCAACAAACACTTTAATATCCTACAAGTTCCTAAATGAGACAGAATTCATCAGACAAACTTTTCAATTAGCAATTTCAGAATTCCTAATTAGTCTTCCAGCCTTTAGTTTCTCTCTTCTCCAATCCATCTTACACAGTTACCCAATCAATATAATTAAAACAGATGGGTGACCATGCCACTCAACTGCTTAAGAAACTTTGGTGCCTCTTCACTGCCCATAGGATAAAATATAAACTCTGCTTAACATTTAAAGACATCTATAACTCTATTCTAATTCATCTTTCCACACTGATTTTACATTATTTTCCATCACAAAGTCATCATCCCAATTAAAACAGTCTACTTTATGTTCTGTTCCTCCTACAAAACTTTCCATCTCCTCTCTCAGTACCTTTGCACAGGCTGCCTGCCAGGCCTAGCTGGCTCTCCCTCAACACTTACATTATACTTCATACTTAGCTTCCTTCAAAGCACAACCCACAATAAACTACCTGTTACAGGAAACTTTTCCTGATCTAAGTTTCCCAAGTGTAAGTACTCTCCATCCCTCCTCCTATTACTTTGTGTTTGCCATGTATATATTTTGTATATAATCAACCTTGCATCTTGCCTGGTTTCATCTCCATGGGACAAGATGCCCCTTTCAGGTTAAGCTCATCACTTCTAAACTCACCACTACACTACTAACTCAAACCTTAGTCAATGTCGTCTCCCTCAGCATCCTTTCTTTCCCTCCTGTTTGGAGGGCTGGAAGGTGGAGTATCAAACTCCTCCCAGTGACTTCCTTTATAGAGGGCATCTAGACTTTCAGATCTCCCCACCTTGCATCTGCTATACAACCTGGTTTCACTCCACAGAATGAGATGCCACCATGCCAGGTACCCTCTCAAACTCCATCCCATCCCCTCTCTGCTTCCCTGTTTCCTTTTTTTGTCTCCCCCTTTAGATTATAAGCTCATTGAGGGCAGGGACTGTCTTTCTTTTTATTAATCGTATTGCCAGCACTAAGCACAGTGCCTGGCAAGTAGTAGGTGCTTAATATATGTTTATTGGATGGGATTGGACATCCTTATCTGTGCACATATCATTTTCCCCCAGTAGAGTGAAAGCTCCTTGAGGACAGGGGCTTTTTTGTTTTAGTATTTGTGACCCCAAAACTTAGCATATGGCATGGTATAAAGTTGTTAATCAATACACGCTTGTTGAAATAAATTAAGTGAACTGAATACAAACTGAATTTTGGCAAGGTACACTAATTTGAAGATCATTGATATTTTATTGGATTTTCCAGGGACTGCTCTATTCACAGCTATCCTTTGTGGTACTTTGTGATGCTGATACCACCTTTGTGACACCAGATTTATCTATAGACTATAGCCAAAGGAGCTTTTAGTCATAAGAAGGATATAAGAAGCTTCCTGTCTGAGGCAGGCTTTGCCACAGTTTGAAGCTTTTTGGTTCCTGGTTTGTGGTGTTCATTTTTGTTCTCTATATTGTTTGTTGGGATTTAATCAACTGCCTTATCTTTATCACTATGGTCTCTGACTCTAGACTAATTCCTTGGCTTGATTTTGTGCTTTCTAATCTGCTGATTCTTGTCTCTCTTGGTCCTAACTTGCCTCCTTAATCCACCACTGAACAAGACCCAGTGTGATAGCTTCTTTCCATTCTTTACTTCAGAAAGTAACATGACAGAAAAAATATTCATATGTTTAAAAAAAAAATCAGGAATAAATATAGTCAAAGAGAAAACAAACTAATATCTACTTGCAAATGATATGGTTGTTTACTTAGAGAAACCTAGAGATTCAAATAAAATTAATTGAAATATTTAATAAATTCAGTAAAGTAGCAGTATATAAAATAAAGATACAAAATTATCATTTATTTTCACTGTGTATATTTAAGGAAATAAAAACAAAATTCCATTAAAAATAACTACAATTGCTTTGGAGTCAGAAGGACCTGAGTTCAAATCCGACCTCAGACACATAATACTCACTAGTTGTGTGACTTTGGGCAAGTCACTTAGCCCCAATTGCCCTCACAAAAAAATATGAAGTGTAACCAAAAATAACTACAAAATACATATATAAGGAGAGTGCTGGTGCTGTGCATTTTGCCTACATGGGTTATGTGTACTCACATGGGTCTGCTTAGATGTGGCTTACAGGGAAGGAAGAAGAAATATCCCTAGAATTTTCTCCTACTACTCTTTTCCAAGGTAGATTAGTTTCTTCCTAGAGGGGAGCAAGAGGTTGTTGCCAGAGGCTAGACACTTTCTTCTCCTCAGAGAGAGGGTACCAGACAAGAGCTATATATTTCTGTCTCTTTTAAATATTGTTAGTCTAGGGGAAATGGTTTTTGGGTTCAAGCTGTGGTTTTGATTGTTATTCCTTAATGAAGAATAAATTTCCTGAGCTGTATGCCCAAGACTTGACTCCCTTCCAAACAAATGCTAATACTACAATGAACACACATAGTGAATAAAGAATAAATAAGTTTATCTAATTTGATAACAAAACAGAAATCAGAGAAAATGTACATATAAGAATACACACACACACACATGCACACACATATCAGACAATACACAAGGGAAAATGAACTCTTCCTTTTGGATTGACATTGTCCAGTTCAACTAAAAGAGAAAATTCCAGTTCTCACCCAAGGAGAAATTGGGTCTTTAGCGTAGAAAGCTGAGGATAGGGACAAGCTTCTCCGTCAGTTTCTTCTGAGAATTTTTCCCTTCAAGGCCCTAAAGAGAATATGGAACCACATGTCTTCTCTAGCAAAGCTAAAAGCCAGAAGATAGACTTTCTTTTCTCTTAAGCTGTTGCCAACTCCATTGCTCATGTAGGTACAGAGCACTGGATAGTCAATCTCCACCAATGTGAAGAGTCTTATGCAAATAAGCCTTGAACTAAGCATTATATATAAAATATCTGGGTGTCTATTTGCCAAGGGACTCTCGGGATCTATGTAAATACAACTATAAACCAGAGGAATAAGGGAAGAATTGGAAACTGAAAAGATATTGTTTACTACTAGTTGTTATGACTAGTTTCTGCTGTTTGGTTGCTTAGGAAGGGAAAATGCAGCTGCCTTTCAAGAACCCACAAAGTCTTTTACCAAAAGAAAGAAGACATAAGTAGGAAGTGTCTATTCTAGAAAGCAATTTGCCTAGAGAGCCTTTGGCTCAGAGAGTAGGGCCCAATGGTGGGAAGGAAATCTTCCCCACCAAACCTCCAGAACTAAGAGGGTTGCATCCATATCCCTTGCAACCAGCAGAAAGGAGAAGCCTGAAGGGTCAGCATTGCCCCTTAAGTATATATCTATGGAGTTCTGGCTAGGTAGTTAGTCAAAAGTATACACGTGACCAGACTTATCAATTTATGACTACAATCTCACCTGAGGTTAATGGATTATTGGAGTTGAAGAACTGTGAGCTACAGTGGGCTAGGTTGATGGGAGGGGGAAACTCACTAAGTCCAACACCAGTATATTCAGGCTGCCTAAGGAAGGCCAAATGTGCTTAGGCCAGCAACAGGGCAGGTCAAAGATCCCATGTTGATCAGCTCTGAGATCAGATAATGAGTGACAACTTCAATTCCAGCTTTGGAGAGATAAGGAGACCCAGTGTGCGTGTGTATGTGTGTGTGTGTGTGTGTATGTATAAATGTGTACTCATGGCAGACAGGAAGCAGTAAGAGGATAGCTATGCCTTCTTGAAAGTGGAAGGCAGGTGAAGGAATATCCCCTTCATTATATATCCCCAGAGAGGAGCTATACTACTATGTGGAATGAACTTCAACCAGCACTGTGGGGATACAAAGACGAATAACACACTATTATGATTCTCTGGGAACTTTATGTCTTTGGGAAGAACTAAAATGTCTGATGAAAGTATTGTTCTATTGCTCCATTAAAAAAAAATAAAAACAAGTGAAAAAAAAAACCCTTATTAGAGATCTTTACAAAGAGGAAATTTCTAGAACTATTGGTTAATTTTTTTTCATGTTTTTGTGCTCTTTGCTTTTTACCAGGTGGAGAAAAGGAAACACTGTAATATGTATAAAATGCAGAAAATATTGGGACTGAAGGGTCCAAATTTGAGGGCAAAGGCTGATGATTCACCTTTCAGTGCTTGGCATATGGCTATAAAAAAATGGAAACAAGGAATTCCATTTACTGCGAATGAAAAGAAACTATACTCCTAAACTTTTGGGGAAGTATCTGTTCACCTTCCTCATAGAAGAGGAGAATATATGCCCTAAGTAACTATGTTTGGAAAAGAGCTCAACAGAAATCTATCATATATTGGAAACATTGCCTGACCTTTAAAATGTTTGAAATTCACAGGCTTCTGCTTTTTCTTACCATTTATTAAGTACTACAGGGTGCAAGGTGGAGTGTGTTACAATCACTCATTTGCTATCAGAGGCTTGTTTTCTTGGCTTGGTTTGTTTGTATCCCTTGCCCCCAGGCCTTGCCCCTTTTCTTTCTTTCCCTTTCTTTCAAGGTGCTGACAATTGCTCGCTGACATATCATTAGCTTTGTGCTTTTTCCTACTGTCAGAAAATAAAGGTCAAATAACTTCCTCTAGTCACTTGTCTAGAGACTAGTGAAGTAATTCAAATCAATAAGCTTGGTTCTGAAAACTGAGAATTGGTCTGGGAAGGAGAGTTTATAAGGAGCAGCAGATGTTGGTTGGAGTCTTTCAGAAGGGAATAAATATGAAAAATATGTTGGAGTTGCCATCAGTATTTTTTTTTTTTTGTTTTCCTAGTATCACTTGCCTCCTGAAGTTTTTAGTGGTACAACAGAAAAAGGTGGGTGGTGGTGGTGAGGGGAAGCAGCATGACATAACTGATGCTCTGAAGCCCTAATGCCTGAAAGAATCTGCATGACAGTTACTGGCGTTCAAGTCTTAGTTTGGTACCACTTTATCTTACTATAGTTTTGCAGATATGAGTCATTCAGCTACTTGCCATGAGAGAAATAGATTTATAAAATTTTGACAGTCATTCTGTGAAAGAATTGTAGTAGAGGATATTGATGCTACTTATAATTTTAAAAAAGATCAAACTCTGCCCAAATCCCAAAGTAGAAGAACAAAGGTGCTTTCAGAAGACCCTTCTTTGTAAAAAAAAAAAAAAAGATGGTTCTTTGAAGGTTCTGTCTTCTTTGAATCCTTCTTCCTTTTACTTGTCACTTGCCTTGTGGTATAGTGGAAAGATCACTGAACTTGAGGTATTTATACCTGGATTCTATTCATGGCTCTGTTACTTATAAATATGTAACTATGGGAAAATCACTTTGCCCCTTTGGTCTTCAATTTCTTCATCGCAAAATAAGGATAATAACAGTTTCTCTATCTGCTTTACAATGTTATTGTGAAGTTAAAATGTGAAAACCCAGTGTAGATGTAAACTGTTATTATGCCTTAGAAACTAAGATGACAAAGTGGATACAATCAGGGATACATTGGGATGAAACCTGATGTCTGACATATAGTAGGTACATAATAAAGGCTTGTTGATAGTCTGAAACCACATTCTACCTACCAGTTTTACAATGACTTGGATGATGGGTTGCCTACCATCACCGGTCTCCAATTGTTAGAAAGCTATCTTGTATGCTTTGTCTTGGATTAAAATAGTGTGATTTATTTGAAAAGAGTGGTAAATAGAAGGCCCTACTGGAAGGCCCAAGTCATTTGAATTAAACAAATTAGGTCAGATCGAATCTGAGCTAAAATAATTAGGTCCATTTAAACTTAAATTATACCAATTAGGTCAGTTTGCAAAGAGGTGGAGTTGTAAGACATGGGACCCTTCTGGACAGTGGACAGATCAAAAAGTGATAAATTTCATTCTTTACAAATATGATGTTTCTGCTTTGCACATCTGACAAAGGTATCATGGGTTGAGAAAAAGATCACAAATAATTATTTCAACTGAAATAATAAAGCATTAGAGATGGTATTAAACTGAATGGGAAGGCGAATGGAGATATGTGCCCTCTCTCTTTTCTTCTCTCTCTGTCTGTCTCTGTCTCTGTCTCTCTCTATCTCTCTGTCTCTTTCTCTCACACATACACACAAACACACACACACTTATAAATGTATGTACACATATCTTCTAAATTAGATACCAGAGAGAACAGCTACAGGGTAGGAAGAAGAATAGCATTTGAGACACTAAGAAATTCACAATAGACAAAATCCCTGAAAAGAATATTGGGAAACTTTATGGCTTCATAGGTCTGTATTTGAATATACAAAGTCTGGTTAATGTGAAAGATGAACTAGAGAGCATAATGCAAGAAAGAAAATTTAACCTTAAAGATACTACTGAAAGTTATTGAAATTAGAGAAATACTAGAGGAGTATTCTCTATTTAAAAGAAATAGTGCAGGTAAAGTAGGCAATAGTGTGTTATTATATCTTAAGAAGATGGAATCACATGCATGAAGCATAGTATCTATGAGCTATGAGCTATGAGATAAAGAACATTAAGGTGAAGATCAGCATAGGTAGAGACAGAGATAGTATTTTCATCAGCACCTACTACAAAGTTTTTAGAGAGAAGGTGAAAAGAAACTTCTTCCCAGGCTTCTTTCCTGGGAAACTGATCACCAGTATGGTGACATATTTGATGGAGGACTTCAACTATCTAGACATCTCTTGGAGGTCTCTCTTTGTGAAAAGCAGAAAACTAAAAATTCCTTTTCTTGTTTTAATGACCATTTCTTTCAAAAGGTGGAGGGAACAGTAAAAGAAAGTTCTTTTTTGGACCCACCCATTTTCTGAGCTTCCTTATTTCTGTCAAGAGGTGCCACCATCTTTTTAAGACACCCAGGTTCAAAATCTACTAGCATCCTTGACTCCTCACTCTCTCTCATCCCACATGTCTAATCAGTTGCTAAATCTTGTCATTTCTACCCTTTCTCTCCAACAGCCCCTTTTACCTACTTATAAAACTACCACTCTAGTTTAGGCTTTTTGCGTACTGGTGGTGCTATTGCAGTAATCCTCTTAACTGGTTTCCCTGAATCAGGTTTCTAACCTCTCAATCTGTTCCTTTATCCATATAGCTCCTGAAATGATTTTCCTAAAGTGCAGGCCTGATCTTATCACTTCCATACTCAATAAAATCCAATAGCCTCTTTGATCAAATATAAACTCATTTATTTTGCATTTAAAGCTCTTCATAACATAGTCCCAATCTACCTTGTTAGCCAGTTATACATTACTACTCCTTCCCACAATCTGTGCTCCAACCAAACTGTCTTCTTACTGTTGCTCACATATCATACCCTATCTCCTCTTTCTACTTTTGCACTGGCTGTCCCCCAAGCCTAGATTTCACTATTCTCACCACTGTCTGTCAGACTTTCTTGTTTTTTTTTTTAAGACTTGGCTAAAACATCACCTTCTCCATGAAGCCTTTCTTGTTTCTCCTTAGTTCTTAATGCCCTCCTTACCAAAATTATCTTTTATTTATTTTTGTAATAATTCTCAATGTAATTATTATGCACTTGATTCCAAATTAATCAACATATATTTTGAGGGACTTCATTCAAAAGGTAGGGATAGTTGAAGGCAGTGAAAAATATGGTGGAAAAATTGTAACAAAAAGTAAGAACTATTGAGACTATGGCTTATAGACTACACAGCATCCTTATACATCATGAATACTTTCTTTGGAAAAAGAATCAGGAAGTATTGGACATAGCAAACATTAAATAAGAGAAATGCATTCCTAAGGTTATTCATTATAACAAAGATGGATACAAGGTAGTTCAACATTAGAAAAACAATTAGCATAGGTAATGAAATTTCAAAACCCCATATGATTATAGCAATAGGTGTTGAAAAACCTTTCATAAAATACAGTACTAATTTGTGAAAAAAAGGACATCCAAAACCACATGAATGGAAAAGTCTCTCTTTGATTTGGGTGGCGCTCCATAGTGCAAGGTGTTCTTTAAGTAGTGCAGACCCATAAGTATATTTGGACCTATGAGAATTGATATCCCACCGGGACCTAAACCAAAAACCTGTTAGTTTCTAGTTGGAGAGGTAGCCTAGAAAGGGGCAGTACATGTATAGTACTTATACTTGCCCTCATATATTGGGTTCCCAGAAGGTGGTTGCTACCTTGGGTTACCCTATTTACCAAGGGTGAACCTTATGAGTTGTGATTTCAACTACTATAGTTCACATGCTCCCACCAGTGTGCTTCCTATTAACATTCAAGCAGTACAACAAATAGATCTTAGCAAAGGCATTTTTAAAGATGTTATAATAAGAAAAGTAGGTATAAAAATTCTCCTTAAAAAATTGAATCACTTAATGTCCATGGGAATAATCTGCTCAATTTTAGAGCACAGTGATAGTGAAGCACCTATGTATAACATACAGACAGCAAATGCGACTCTAACTATTGGTATTGAAAAGCCTGGAAGTCCTTTCTCTCTTCCTAGAGTATTCATGATGGATTCTAAGCATCTGCTCTTCTCTATGACCTGAGTCTCATTTTCTCATACATATGGATGTACATGTATGTACACATATATATATCCACATGTGTATATATGTATACATATTATATATACATATATGTATAATGACTAAATCATTGTGTTTTCAAGTATTTTGTGATATACTAATAGAAAATAGTACTTTGAAGAGCTTTAGGTTCATTTGTGTGGGTTCTTCAGTAATGGTAATCATGATCTTTCAATAATTGCTAAGGTAAATCATATGATTCTGAACCTTCTGAAGATGAGCCTTGCTTAACTCAGGCTATTTTTTCTACAACAAAAATATAGTCCATTGCTGGACTTGTATTAAAAGCTTTTCTACCTTAAAAGGACCCTCCAGAGCCCCAGTTTCACCAAAATTGTCTTTGAGAATCCAGGCTCACTTCCATGGCTTACTGATGTATTAGAGTAAGATTTTAATGGAGGAACAAGTAATAACAATAATAAGTGAAAATGTATTTCTTAGTGCATTCCACTTCTGTTCCCCAGAAGAAAATGATCCAGTAATTGACTCAGTACAATTTTCTTTCCCTTCCTCCTGCTTAAATTCTGAGTATAAGATGTAGCCTTTTATATTTAGATCATGTATCCATTTGGCACATTTAGTTTAAAAAAAAATTCTTTGTTCTTCCCTCCTGTTTAAATTCTAAATTTTGTATGATGTGGCCTTTTAGACTTAGATCATATATCAATTTGGTACATTAAGTTTCAAAACATCATTGCACATGTCCAGATGAGTTAAGCATGGCTAGGCTACACTTAATGTGCAAGAGACCTGCAAGTTTTAATGAACTACAAGCCTTTCCTGATCTCCCCATTTTTAGGATTCCCCCCCCCACCAAATACTTGGAATTTATTTTTAATATATTTTCTCTTTATCTATATATGTGTAATATCTCCCCAAGCAAAGGCAAGCTCCTTCATGGCAGTGACTACTTGACTTTTGTCTTTGCATCCCCAGCACTTAGCACAGTGCCCAACACATAGTAGGTACTAAAGGAGTACTTGTTAAGAGATGGAACAGTATGACAACCATAATATCCAACATAATATGTAACATAACTGTATTAACCAAGTTTTTAAAAACAGAATGCAAACATGAAGTGGGACTGTTGAGAGTTTTCTCATCTAAGCTTGCTTTACAAAGCAGCTAACTTAGAGCTAGTGTATGCCTCATTTGGGACTTAATAGCACATCTAGGTTAAGGCAGCTTCTCTTGATGCTTGTATTTTTCCTGTGACAAAGTGCCAGTCTGTGAATCCATCATGCCGCTGCTCTATGATGCTGGAAGGACTACAGTTTAGTTTTAAACCAGGATTTACATTTGATGGCAGTGTCATGTTTAGGAACATTCCCATCTGTTTCCTTTTTCACTTTTCTCTCCAGAGAAAGGTGGGGGAGGGGGAGGGGAGAATGTGACAATTAAGCAAAGTTTTTCTGTCCCCAAGGAATAAACTATTCAATTTCTAACAACACTGAACTTGATGACTTATCCAAGGTGAGAACTGAAGCTGCTGGGTTTGAAACTTGTTCAGTTCCCAGTTCCTTGGATATAAATATGTGTGTTATAAAGTGATTTCTTTGATGAATCAAACCAAACAATTATAGCAATTTCATTGTCTTTTTGTAAGAAATGAAGGGAATGGTTGCCAGGAGACTTAAGATGAAAAAGATTCACCATCTTAAAAAAAAAAGAAAGATTCATACATATAAAATATTCATTTTTGAGTTCCCCAATGACTGGGGCTTTCCACTTGGTTGGCCACGCCAATAAAGCTTGTCAAGCAAACAGTACCAGATATTGTATACCTACGCATATTCTGGAGATAATCAGAAACAAAGCTTCTTCTTTCTGACCTATTTTAAAATCACAAAGGGGGGAAAATATCTTCAAATGACACCAGTATCTTTAATGTTAGATCTTTGACACTATTGCCTTTCCCCCAAAGGCACAACTATTCAATATGAGTAAGTTATTGTTTGAATGACTATTATTACATTTTTATAAATTCTTTTGTAGTTGTTGATGTTTGATATATATGATCTGGGGTTTCATTCATTTGAGCAATATATTGGGGTTCACACCACATGACAGAAGACTCTTTGTGGTGGTTCTTTATTTCTACTGACCTATAGGTGTACAAAATAGTAACTGCTAATTCATCAGTTACTGGCCTCTTCCCTAGGAGAGTTTATTGACAGCTAAGGAATGTTCTAGGGCTTTTCCTATCATTTGAAAAAGCTGTTCTGCTAAAAAAAAGAAACACAGTCTCAGTGTTCAAAGAACCTTTTACCAAAGTGTCTAGTCTAGTCCTATGTTTCCCATAAATCACTTGTTTGTTTTTTTTTGTCTGGACAGACAAAGGACATTTGTTCTTAGCTGGTGAGAATAAGGCCTGAAAAGCATTGCTGGATTTCTCTTCATTACCAAAAAAGAATTATCAATTAAAATTTTAAGGAAATACTCCAATACCTCCTAAGGGTAATAAAACAAATTGAAGCCTTTAAGTAGAGAAGAGGGATGTGTGACAGAATCCTTTGGGTCTTAACACTAGCATTGTTTCCCTAGCAGAAATATAGCTTTTGTTGTCGTGAATGGATGAATGAATGATTACACATATTCTGAGGATAATAGAAAGCAAAGATCTTTCTTTCTAATCCATTTTAAAATCACAAAAAGGGGAATAAAAAACTTCACAGTTTTTCAATGTCTTCAATGTTGGATACTTACCAGTACCCTCCACCTTACACTTGCCTCCCTGATACTCACAAGTGTTCAATGCTAGCAAGTTTTTGTTTGAATGAAAATTATTTATTAAACACATACTATATGCCAACCACTATGTCAAGTCAGAAGATACAAACAAAAAAGAGAGTGTCTGAGCTCTAGGAAATTTTTTTGGTGTGAGAAGTCATGGAAATGATGAATGGAATCACAGGGGAAGTATATTACCATGTCCATGGTATAGTCATTTAATTACAGAATAATAGGAAGAAATGAAATAGCAATAACAATGGCAGGAAAATGGTTGAGGAAGACAGATGGATGGGATGTGAAGCTTGATTGTTTGGTATGGAGTCTATTAGTTACAGTGGGCTATGAGAGTTTCCATTCACCTACTGTCAAATCAGGACACCTCAAACAGTAGTTCCAAAATTGAGTAGATTAGTCTTCAGGGCATGGTCTTAGTTAGTCTAAAGTATATGGCAAAACTGGTTCTGTTGGCTCTGTCGAACAGAGCCAGCCAAGTGGTAACTTTACATGGCTGCAAAAAAAAGAAGATTCTATTTTTAAAATTTGGCTAAGCTTGCAACAATTTCACTGATTCGTAAAATTGCTCTTTTAAAATGGCAAAGGATAATTCCTCTGCCAGTAAAACACAATCCAATCAATATGACTTGTATTCTGCAAATTAAAAATATTTTCCAATTTACTGTTGGCAAATTATGTAGCCCTTTATCAGTCATTTAGTTCCTGCAAATTCTGTCCTAGCTACTTTGGTCATAATACAGTATGAGAAAGGTGGAAAGTTAAGGGTTCCCTCCTCCTTGTAACCAGGGGTTGAGCAGGGTAAAACTATCCTCCATGATTCTGGCTAACCATGTGTGCTAATTTACCACTTTGGTTCTTTGGGGATAACAAAGCCTCTGATTGTTCTTTGGGTGTCTCAGTGATAAAAAAAAAAAAAGCTTATTGCTGTGAGATGACCATACATTTCCATACCTGGAATTCCTGAGCAATAATAGTTGATGTCTAGGTAGACCTTTAAAAAGAGAATAATTTCAATGTCTCTCTTCTTCCTTTGACTGCAATGTGTTAAGTAGCCCTTCTCCTGACCTTTTCTCCCATCCCAGCAAGAATGGAGAACTACCCAGCACATGGCAATTGAAGAATATGTCTTACTCTAGAGGTCTCTTCTGCTCTATATCTTTTGATTGATTGTAGGTGAACATTGATCTTGAGCTAGTTGTATGCAGGCTTGAAGGTAACTTCATGAGTTAAAGAGGTCTGGAGAGCCTCGGTCCATTGGGTGGAAGTGGCTGATGGCAGAGAAGGTTATTGCATTGGATAACATGACTTCAGTCAAGAGAAGGAGCCCAAAATCTAACCTGGAATGACAGTAGAATTGAACTTCAATGGTAGGCACAGAGTCAAGTTAAAATGTATTAATTCATGTTCAACAAAGCAACAAACTGCTTTTTTGGGGGGATAAAGTTTAGTTATCAAATAACAGTAAAATTACTGAACCCAATTTTAAGTCTTTTTTGTCAATCTTTGCTTGTGGGAGTTTGGGATTTAGGATTTTTTTTATAGGAAATGAATATCTGTTATCATACTTGATTCATATTTTATATTGAGTACCTTTCTGTTTTTTCCTTTGGGAAGAGCCAACATACAAACTCAAACTTAAACCTTAAATATACTTTTCTTTGTAGTAGGGGATATAACAAGCCCAAAAGTGTGAAAGACCTCTTGTTAGTGGCCAAGTTCCCCTAAAATTGACCCCAGTCTATCCAGCATGCCTAGAGCCAGAGCAGAGAGGGTCCTTAGCAGGTGAGTAAGACCTCAAAGTGCCCTAGCCCCTTGACCCCAGGAACAGTTTTCTAATTTTTAGACTCTCACTCTCCCACCCCCAAAGAAAGTGATCTCTACCTTCTCACATTTATTTCCATGGTTCTCTGTCTCTTTTGCTTCGTATAAGCAGTGCAGTTCATCAGAAAGAATTGGTCATGGAGCCAGGAACACTTTGGGTGGCACTTACACCCCTTATCCTTACTAGCTCTGTGAGCATGGGCAAATTGTTTAACTTTTCCTAGTCTTCTCTGTAAAATGGGGGTGATGCCATTTGTAATATGTCTCTCCCTTGCTATGTGGATTAAAAAAGAAGAGCTAGGAATATCGATTGAGGAGTCATTGATATCGAAATGTCAATTGAACCCATGTAAGTTGAGAAGATCAACAAGAGGAAGAGTATATAGCAGAAGCAAGAGTGCCCCAAACAGAACCTTGGAGAATGATCATACTTAGTTGATAGAAGCAGGTTGTTGATTCTGGAAAAAACTAGTAAAGACAAAATCTATAATAGCGAGAATCCAAGAAGTCAATAAGGCAGCTATGTGTGCTGGTGTTAAAGACTCAAATGACTGATATGCTCTTAGACACCTGGAATATGTCTACCACACACAGTCATGAAGTAGAAAGAAGGCTTTTTTCATATGGGCAGCTTGGAGAGAATTTCCAGAAGTTAGCCCGTGGATGCATAGAACCTTAAATTCACCTTGCAGTCAGCCAGGAGGTACTACAGTCTGTGTTTGTTGTTGTTGTTCAGTCATTCAATTGTGTCTGACTCTTCATGACCCAGTAGACTATAGTAAGCCAATACTGTCCATGAGGTTTTCTTGGCAAGGATACTGAAAGTGGTTTGCCATTTCCTTTTCCAGTGGATTAAGGCAAACAGAGGTTAAGTGACTTGCCCTGGATCACACAGCTAGTAAGTGTCTGAGGCTGGATTTGAACTCACATCTTCCTGACTCCAGGCTTAGCACTCTATCCAATGAACCATCTAGCTGCTTCACAATCTCTCTATAAGTCATAAAAGGATAACCAGTGGATAAATAGGAAGATGGGAGTGAATTGGATCTTGATATGATGGCTTTTCCTTCCCCTCATAATCCTGAGATTAAGAATTCTTGATAGAACCTATTTATCAAGAAAGGCCTTTGGGAGTATCTCTCTCCCACCATTGGTGGTGGTGGTGAGAACCAAGATGCAGAAGAGAGGGTATGGGAAATTGAAATCCAGATGATACCTTTTAATTCCAATGTGTTCCCTTCCTTAATTATTTCTCATTTATCCTTATATGGCTTGTTTGTACACATATGTTTGCTTGTTGTCTCCCCCATTAGATAATTAAATCTGCTTCCTGAGGACAGGGGCTGTCTTTTGCCTCTTTTTGCATCCTCAGTGCTTAGTACAATGTTTGAAACATAGTACACAGTTAAAATTATTTATTGACTGATTGATTTACTTAATCTATTCCCTTAGACTTTAAACATAAAGCCTAGAAGCAGTAGGAAAGTCTACAAACTAAGGAGGAAGAAGGGGGGGGAAGCATTTATTAAGCACGTACTATGCACCAGGCATTGTACTAAGTGATTTATAATTATCATCTCATTTGAGCCTTACAACAACCCTGTGAGGTAGGTGTTATTATTATCTCCATTTTATAGATAAGGAAACTGAGGCAGTTTGATTAGGATAATTTGGTAGTAAGTGGCTAGATAAAGGCTAAAAGATGTTTGTATATGTCCAGTTAAGTGAGCTGACAAGGACTGTACCTTGAATGCCATTTGGTGACTTGAAAATACATATATATTAGTCAATCAATAAGCATTTTTTAAGCCTCTACTATGTATTAGGAACTATGTACTAGGTACCAAGGATAGAAAAATAGAAATGAAAAATATCCCACTCCATGAATATATCATAATTCTTTACATTTGTCAAACACAAGGTTACTATAATCGCTTACTACTGTATATTGTATATTTTATACAGTAACAGCAATATTGTTCAGAGAATAATTGTGAACAACCAAGTTATTCTAAGTATCATAAAAACTCAAACCAACTACAGAGGACCTATGAAGGAAAATGCTTACCACCTCCAGAGAAAGAACTGATAAATAGAAGTATGCATAACATGGTTTTGTATATATTTATAAATCTGTGCCAAATAGTGGCCTTCTTTAGTGTGGGGTAGGGAGGGAGAGAAATAGTTCAGAACTGAAAATGTAACAAAGAAATGAAGTTTAAAAAAGAGAATATGCTATAATTGGTTTAGCCAAATCAGAGGAGAAAAAAGAAGGAAGATACCTGGGCAAGATTGTGATACAAAGAAAGGAACCAATAGATAAGGAAACCTTGAAAATGAGATAGAGAAGAAGGACCAAAGAACGCTGGGAGACCAAATTCCTGGAGCTGATGCGAGGGCATGAGATCAAGAACACAAGTAGAAAGCTGGCCTTGACCCAAAACAAAGGACCACTTCAGAAGAGACTATAAAGCAAAGGAGAAGAGACTGAGGGATGATGGAGACTGAGAGCATGACAGATGATGGCATCCATTTTCTCAGTAAAGTGAGAGATAAGCTCCTCAGTTTCATAGGGGTGGGAAGGAGATAAGAGATGTAGTAGTTTTGGGGAAAGAATTTTGGAATAACTGTTTTGGAGTCTGTGATAGAGCTTATCAGGAAATGATAAAAGGAATATGATGTACCAGTGAGGACCCATTTGAGATTTGATAATAAATTTGTTGTGAACTTACTAATCATGGCAATGTGACTTTATTTAGGCACTTCAGTAGAACAAGATTAGGATTGGAGAAATTCTCAGGGTTACCCATATTTGGGTCTGGCAAAGTGTGATTACTTGATAGGACAGGGATGCAAGAGCTTCAAAGACAAGTGTGAATGAAAAGTGGTGAGTTGATGGGTACTTTTCATTTTAATGTTTCATAAGGTAAAAGAAGAATATTCATAGTTGGAAAAAACAATTAGCCTAAAATTATTATGGAATGTTTTCTAAGCATAAAATTATATGGGAAAAAAAGAGCTTTTTTTTTTTTTTTTTTGGAAAGGCAGTTGGGGTTAAGTGACTTGCCCAGAGTCACACAGCTAGTGAGTATTATATGTCTGAGGCCAAATTTGAACTCAGGTCCTCCTGACTCCAAGGTCACTACACCACCTAGCTGCCCCAAGAACTTGTTTTAAAGAATAACATACCCTCCCAAAAAAGAGTCATGGTGGTGAACAGCTTGTATTTAAATGTGTTTTATTTATTCAACATGTGATTTTTTAATCAATTACTTGTTTTTAAAAATAATTTGTTTACATTTTATTTGCTAATTGGTGGTTCTTAGCTTTTTATAATGATATTTTAAGGGTAGCCAGTAGTATTTTTATTTTCCAGTTTATTCCTGTTAAGCAGAAACAGAAAAGGCCAAGAGCATGAGTCACTGATGGAGTGGGCTTTAGATGCTAATTTTAGAATCTGAATTTAGATTTCCGTTGCCTTTCAAAGAAAAAGAAAGGAGCCAAAATTGTCTACTTAGGCAGCTCCTTTCTATTCCGAACGTGCATCAGAATAGGTTGTTGCCAGAAAGAGGAGTCCAGATTCTACGATGTATAGATTACTTAGCATAGTGTCTTGCATACAGAAGGTACTCAATAATTTTGAACATAAAGATGCAAAAGAAACATTTTATTCCTTTATTCTGAATTTAAACATCAAAAAAGTATTTCCATATACACATCAGAACAAAAAAACCAGGACTGCATGTGAAACTGAATCTCCATTTCATATTGCTTGCTTTAACACATAAGCATATAATAAATTCCACATGTTATTTTCAAAAATTTCCTACTTGCCCGTGTTTCCTTCTAGACTTCTGTTCTCCTCTGTACATTGAAAATAAAATGTTTCCATGGCCCTTTTTTTGGCAGTACTTTTGTCTTCCCACTTGACACTTCCCCCTGCCCCAATTAAAAACAGAGAGAAATAAATCTTATAACAAATGAGCATTGCTAGGCAAAGCAAATCCACACAGTGACTGGTTTTTTTTTTTGTTTTACTATTTTTTGGTATGCCTTTTTCTATACCCTGAAGCTATCACTCTTCTGTCAGGAGGTGGCTAATGTGCTTCATCACAGGTCTTTTGGAAACATGATTGGTAACTGCATCTATCAGTTCTTAAGTCTTTCAAAGTTGTTTTTCTTTACAATGTTGTGCTTATAAAAATAGTTCTCCTGGTTCTACTCACATCACTACATCAGTTCATACTACAGATTCTTAGAAATCATCACTTTTATTACATTCATAAAGGACAATTTGTTCAGCCATTCTCCAACTGATGGATAATACCCTTAGATTCTAATCCTTCATTTTGCTTTATTTCCCCCTTTAAATCCCCATTCAAGATCAAGAAGTTTGTTTTACTTGTGACTTGTTGGTATTATCTTCCCTTTTAAACTTGTTACTTCACATTTCTAATTATTTCTCTTAGTTTGATATATTCCTGCCCCAAACTATTGCATATGTGTTCAACCCTCCTTAATTTGTTCATCTGATGCCTGTTACCCCCATCTCTACCTCCATGTTTGTATATTCTTTTTCTCATGCACCACAATTATGAGAAATAGCACCCTTCTTCTTTTACTAGTATATTTCCATAACTTTCTCTTCTTCCTCACCTCCTCCTTCAAACCCTCAGAAAAAGAACCAGTGTCCTCCTTAGACCTCTGTTTTTCTTAAGGTTCTGAAGGAACTGTTTGTTTTGTTTTAGCATATTAACACTATAACATCATATAGTTTCTTGCTTAGATAAATTGCTTTTTTTTGAGACTGGTTTAACTCATAACTCAAAGCTATAAGTGCAGTAGTTACTCATGGGTTGAATCCTATGAGTGATTGTTTCAGAAACTTTGATCTGTTTTTCTGACCTTGGTCAGTTCACCCTTCTTGGTCAGTCTGGTGGCCCCAGATACCCAATCAGCTTTAGCTCTCCTGCAGCTCCAAACACCCAAACTCAAGTGGTGATCCACCAGTCTCACCCTCCCTGAGTAGTAGGGATTACAGGCATGTGGCACTGTGCCTAGCTCTAGGGTACTTTTGATTATTGAATTTGCACTTCAAAATTCCTACTCAGCTCTGGTTTTTTCATCAGAAATGCTTTAATGTTTTTTATTCCATTAAAACTCCAGTCTCTTCCCTTATCATAGGATTATACTCAGCCTTGCTGAGTAAGCATTATTGGTTTTTAAGCTTTATAAATTTTTTTCCTTTTGGAATACTCTTTCCCAAGATCTCTCACTTTTATAGAAGCTATCAGATCTTGTGTGATCTTGACTGTGTTTCTTTTATACTTGCATTTTTTTCTGGATTCTTGAATTTTTCTTTTTAACTTGTGAACTCTGGATTTTGACTATAACATTTCTGGGTCAAGTCAACAAATATTTATCAAACACTTAATATGTGCTAGACACTGTGCTAAGTATTGGGAATACAAATGTAAGCAGAGAGTAAGACAGCCTCTGCCCTCAAGGAGCTCACAGTCTACTATGGGAAGATAGCACATAAGAGGAAGCTAAAAATAAGAATAGTAGGAGGTAGGGAGGAGAAAGGGAAAGGTAGAGAAAATGCATAGAGTCAAGAATGGGGAGCCTGAAAATGGAGATTCTGGGAAGAACCAACCAATCAGAGGAAGAGAGTACAGTAATGGAGTGCACAAAAAGAACCCTAGGGGCAGAGTGAGCTTCGAAGGTGAGAAGGATGTGGGTGCAGATTTCCTTCTGGTTTGACTGGCAAACTCTTTTCCTTCTGCCCACATGCTTCTTCCTGCTTTGTGCAGTTCTGGGGTGGAAGAAATCACTTACTATAGTTTCTCATCTAAGTGTGAGAAGGCTCACTATCCAGAGTCTGGTTTACCAAATAATGAATTTTTTTCAGCCACAATCACCCATGAAGGACATTTGCTAAGATGTGGATAGCTTGCAGTCTGCTCTGGTGGAGTGTGCCCTCACTGATGAAATCACAAATACCAGAAGTCTTAAAATAAGGTATATTTAAACAACATTGACTAGCTACCCTACATACTTTGACTTTCAATATTTTTTTTACAAAAGTTCCAATACCTTTGGATAGCATATCTCTGAAATAATATCAAAATATTACCATCTTTACCATATAATCCCCCCTTGAATATGTTTTTATCTTTAAATTTTAAAAGAGAATATCTGCTTAAAACATCTACATACTCTCCTTTCTAGCCTATAGTAAAAACATACCAAGATGACTAGAAGACTAAATCATTAGATGACAGATATTGTTTTAAATCACCTACCTCTTAAAATGTATATTAAAAAAGTGAAATTGTATAATCTTTAACCTAGGAACACTACTCAAGCTCCAAATTAAATACAAAATACCAAATAAACTATAGTATTATACATTTCTTGGAGAAAAAGAGTTTCTTAGTAAAAGATTTTTTAAACAATAGAAACACTTCTCCTTTTGATATACAATGGTTCACCAGAGTGAATAACTGCTGATTTTAAATTGTGATTCCAAGGCAAAAGATTCTCAGAAAAATGAAAAAAAAATACTTCTGGTAAAGATAGTTATATGAGAGATTCTAAACAGACCCAGATCCCCTGAGGGGCATCTATGAACAACAATGAAAAGCCCCTAAGTGTAATTTTAAACCAAAGGAAAAATTACTCCTCTATCTCATGAAGGAGGGCATAAGGAAACTCATTCTTCCCCTGGAAGTACTCTCTGTCTCTGAGGTCTCATCTTCTCACTGATTGGTTCCCCCCAAAAGCTCCATTTTAAGTAGGAGGCCCAGGTCAAAGATAACTTCATTCCACTTCAGGCTGCACTGCTGACTCCATTCCACAGGATTTACTCTACCTTTCCCCACCCAGGTTACCTTCCACCTTACATACTCCTTCTTTTCATCTTCCTTTTATTCATCATATTCTCTCATCAGGATATAAGGTCCTTGAGGGTAGGCATTCTTGCTGTCATATTCTCAGCACTTAGTGCAGTGCCTGGCTCATAGTAAGCACTTACTGCTTGGTAACTGACTAACAAGAAGACCAGAGCTGAATCAAGGTCAGCTTTAGGCACTGAGGCTTTTGGTTAGGAGATGGTAAAAGGAAGCTTTGGACATTATCTCAGGAGATTATTTTATTTTAAAGCCAATGCCATCTCTTGTGGGTCCATTACAGGAATTGCAGGTAAACCCTAAAGTCATGGACTTCTGGGTAGCTGACTGAACAAGGAAGTAGGGGGTACCAACCTCTGGCGCTTAGACATAAATCATGAGAAACCAGAGGGAAATCTCTGATCTTCCCAACTCTGCAAAGTAAGATATAGAAATAATATCTTGTTTCAGTTTATGTTTTCTGTTCTTCATGGCTATGTTTCATTGGAAGCTAGGTATAGTAATGGTATTAAAATATATGAACATTTTAAGATTTAGTAGAATGAAATCATGCCTGGGATGGTATGCAGTCAAATCCAGCTGCTGCTGGTGCAGCAAAACTAATACAGCAGTGCCTAGTTATTGAAAACATTGGGGGGGGGATAAGCAGATACTAGGCCCTTGGGAAGAAATGATATTGAAAGGAGATGAATAATATGTAAACAAGATGGAAATAGCAAACAAATTAACACCTCTTATATTTGTTGACATATTGGGCACTTGATTTAGTAAATTGTAGTATGGTTTGAAATCAACTAAAGCATATCTCAAGGCTGTCCTCTGGGACAATTTGATTTTCTTTGGGCAGCAAGACTCTGTGTCCTTTACAAGAGGTTATATTTCCTCCATTACTCTGGGATTAATTGATCAATCAACAAATATTTATTACATGCTTACTATGTTCCAGGCACTAGTACCCAGTGCTAGGTACTGGGGACACAAGTAAAAAGAATAAAGTAATTCCTATTTGAAATGAGCTTGTATTCTAATGGGAAAGACAATAAGTACATGTAAAATATACATATAGCATAAAAATAAAGTTAATAAATACAGATACATACAAACTAGCTAAATATAATGTTGCTGGGGGGGGAACACTAGAAGTTGGAAGGCTCAGGAAAGGCTTCATATGGAAGTTGGTGCCTGAAAATGGAACTGAAAGCTTCAGATTTACCAGAGAAGTACCTTGAAGTTGAAATATTTCAGACTTGTGGAAACATTATTCTTGGGTTTAATGGGCTGTCAAATAATGCTCCAAGCCTATATGGATGGAAGGCTTGAGAGAATATTAATTTTAGCTTTTTATATCAATGGTTCATTATTGACTAGTCTAAATGACTGCTTAGTATTTTCATTAAAAATGTCTCAAGCAGTATCTTGTGATGGGAGTTGGGGGGGATCCTTCGTTATATTCTTTATGAAGAAAAAATCTGGGAAGCAAGGGAGACTTTTAAAAAATCTATTTCCTTTATTATATGCTATGATTTATGTCTCCAGATTCAAATAATTAAGTGCTGAGATAGCACTCCTGCCCTAGAGTTTGTGAGAATGAAGAATTCACAAAGTAGAACTCCACAGTAGTAAAACCACAATGAGCAGGTTGATTTAATAATTATTGTAGGTCACATTTATAAAGCGTTCTAAAGTTTGCAAAAACACTTTATAGATATTATCTGTATTTGATTTGCATATGTGCCAAGATAAGCAAGTTGCTTGAGGTGGAGCATGATGAAATTGAAAGAGCATTGGACCTGAAATCAGGAGAGACCTGAATTTGGATCCCACCTCTATCACTTATTAAGTATGGACAAGTCACTTAACTACTGTGCTCAATTTCCTCATCTATAAAATGGGGCTAAAAATAATGGAAATATCTATCTCAAAAGGCTTTTTTGAGGATTAAATAAGATAATGTATGTAAAATGCTTTATATATTGTAAAGTCTTATATGTGTCAGTTAATGTTAATTAATGCCATATTCCACATTAAAATAGAAGGCCTTCTTAGGCATATGGTCACACAGAATTTCAGGATAAGATCAGATCTAAGAGGTTATCTAGTACAACTAATGCTTGATTAGGATTCCCTCACCACAACCCCCAACATTTCTGATGAATAGGTATCTAGCCTTCTTGGAGACTTTCACTGGAGTGGAAATCACAACCTCATGGGACAGCCTTTTCCACTTTTGGACAACTTTAATTCTTAGAAAAAAATTCTTCTATTAAACGAAAATCTGCCTTTCTGAAATTTCTACACTGTTGTAGAATCCATTGACAAGGATGCCAGGTATGTTTTTTATCTGAGTCATTAATAAAATTTTAAACAGCACAGGGTTAAGCATAGTGCAGTAGGCCACTCTATTTGAGGTCTCTTTTCAAGTAAATGTTGAATAATGATTACTCTTTGAATCTAATCTTTCAATCAGCTCTAAATCCATCTACTTGTACTATCATCTAGTTCATGCTCCTCCATCTTTTCCATAGAAATACAGTGGGATTCTTCATTAAATACTTTGCTAAAATCCAAGCAAATTTTATCTGTAGTATTATCCTATTATACTAGTTTAGTAATTTCCTGTCAATTATGTAAATAACATAAGATTGGCATGACCTGTTCTTGGTTAAGGCATGCCAGGTCTTTGGGATCAATAGTTTTCCTAGATGTTGACAAACCACCTGCTTATTTACTAATGATGATGATGCTGATGATGCTGCTGCTGATGATGATGATGATAACAACTCAGAATACAAAGCACTTCACATGGTATCTCATTTGTTCCTCACAACAACCCTACGAGGTAGGTGCTAGTATTAGCCTCATTTTACAGATGAGGAAACTGAATCTCAGAAAGATAAAGTGATTCACTCAGGGTCTCACAGCTAGAAATTATCTAAAGCTGGATTTGAACAGATTTTGCCAGAAATTGAAATAATGTACACTGATGTACGTGCAGGCACACACACATGTATATGTAAACACATGTGTATTAACCTACATATGTACATATATTTATATGTATGTGTGTATAAACACACATGTATACATGCATAAGTAAATTGGAACAATATTTGCCTTTATCCAATCCTGCCCAACCTCTCTTTCTCCATGACCATTCACATACCAATAAGTAATCACATTGATCCATTTTTTTGATATCTAAGAATGAATGAAGTTATTTTGTGCTTGAAAGGAAGTGAGGAATGATTTTCTAGTAATAGAAATGGGACTAGAATACAGGTCCTGATTTACAATTCAATGTTCTTTCTTTCTGTATGATACCCACAAAAATAATTTTGTTAAATTGATATATCATTTCCTGCTGACTTCTGCCCTAATTCCAAGAGATAACAGGTCCCACACAGAGTTAGTAGACAGGTTCTAATCTAAATAATTCAATCATTTTATGTTAATACTTTCTTCCAACCTTATTCTGAAGCTTATTTATTGCCAGAAGACATCAGTCATCACTGCCCATTTGTTTCATCCATCAAACATTTACTGAATGCCTAATATGTGTAATCCTCTGTGCTAGGTGCTTAGGATAGGGGAATGCAGATACAAGTGGAACATAGTTCTTGAGCCCAAGTTGTATACAATATGATAGCAATGATTAGACAGGCAGATAAGTATAAAAGAAATTAGAATAAAATAAGTTCATACAAGAGTACAAAATTACTAGGAGATCAGAGGAGGAAATAACTACTTCCAGTTGGGGGAATCAGTAAAGTCTCCATAGATGAGATAACACTTGAGTTGGACCTTGAAGGAGGATTAGTATGTTGCCTAGTGAATATGATATGTGGGAGATGTGAATTCCAAAGATAAGAAAGGCTATGAATAGAAGTTAAGAGGCAATAGTAAGGTGAACTGCCTAGTTTGGTTGGAGAGGAGTACATCTGGTCAGTGACATGTGTTGAAAAGCCCCTGACTTCCTGTATACTGGACTTTTATAGTTAGGCAACCAGGAAACTACACTAATGATTCAAACCATAAGTTCTCTGGATCTTTAAGATATGTTTTTAGGGAAAAACTAGCCCAGACTAAATGGGGGTAAATGTAAATTTTATCACACAGATAGACTCTAAGAATTGGGCATACATGATTCAAGTAGATTGTCTTCTTCAAAGGATCAAGAAAGCAGGGATTAATATAGTCCAAAGGGGAAAAAGAAAGAGAAATCTACTACAAAGCAGATACATGCAGGCTAGACAAAAAAAAGTTTGGAGTAATGTTTCCAAACCCAAGAGGTCAAGAGAACAATGTAGAGAAAGAAACCACAATGCTTCAGAGAATGATGAGTTACTTCTTGCAAAGAATCAGCATGAAGAAACAGTCATAACATTGTCCTACCTCCTAATTACTCTATCTCCTCCCCATCTAAATTCACACTCACCCAAATTCATGTAGCTGGTGCTCGACAGAAAAGGAGTGGTGGGGTTAGTTTTTCAATTTCATCAGTCACAGGATTTTGCAGGTAAATTGTGGTAAGTTAGGTCAATAGAATATTTTGGTGATATTTCATTCTGTCATGGTCATATGAATGTGCTCTGACTTTTCTTTGTGTTTCAGTTCAAAAGGTTTTTCATTGTCATTGTTCACAGGAAACCCACAGAGAGATCCTAATTCCCATTATGTGTTGAACTGATAGACTACAGACCACAGCATTTAGATCTTTGGGGGTGAAAAAAGCTATTGCTTTGATTGTGTTTTCTCATAGAAAACATCATGTCCTTTGTTTCAGTAATTGCTATTTTTGAACTACCATCAATTTGAAACATTGAATTGTTCATGGCAAAAATGTCATATTTATGCACAGTGATGGGAGAATTGGTAGTTAAGTATCATGGGTCAACCTGTAAATGGTAGAATCTATTTGAACAGCAGAATGCCATGTAGACAGCACCACGATCATCAGCAGTATTTCTTACTGAAAAAAAATACTGAAAATCTCAGTAAGGTTAAGATGAATTTAATATTGTCAGCATTGATCTAATCACTTTTCTTTTTAAAAATGGTTCCTCAACCTTAGATCACTGATTCTTTTTCTATTTTTTCAATAATATTGCAGAAAATGTTGAAATGCAATCTTTTAAGCCACCACAAGAGTTCATATTTGACCTGAAGGTTTTATGATCTTCATATTGCCAAGTATAAGAGTATAGGTTCTGAAGTGAAACAAAATTGTGTATATATAGTATCTATAGATTAAACAACAATAATGGTTATCAAAGACTAAACAACAGTAATTGTTATCAGCTCTGAGTTAATTTGTAAATCCAGTTATCTTTGGATTTAAAATGCATTTTCTATAATGCATCATATATATTTTGGAGGTTTATTTAATATACAAATTTATAGAATACATGATGCTTTCATCATCATAGACCTCAGTTTTGAATAGGGTAAAGTCATTAGTACCTTGGTTATGATGCCTTCTTATATCATTTAAAAGGATATACTACTAAGAATAGACTATAGGGAAACTATGCACCATCAAAATGTTATAGGGTACAATCAAAATAAAACAAGAATCAGCTATTGGAAAGGAAAATAAGGAAAGTACCTGAAGGAATAATTGAAAGATAATCATTTTCACCAAAAGAAAAATTCATGACAGGAAGAATCACAGATCTTTCTCAAGAGACAGTTGCTTCCCTTCTTAACAAGAGTGTGGTCCAGCTGGTCACTTGCTGGGAATAATAAAAGGCTAGAAGGTATCATAGATATATGATTTGTATGTATTCTGTCATATAACATCTGAATACATTCATTGATGCATTTTTAGAGTATTTTTAGAAAAAATGCTTGTGGAATATATATGTTCATGTGATTATTCCCTAATGGAATATAAATTTTGTTATACTGAGATAAATAAGTGACATTCAAAATGGGGGTTAATTATGCTCTTGGGAAGTTAAGGTGATGTGTCAAGACACTTTTTGCTGTTTCTGCTTCAAAGTTGTGTCAGAGGAGGGGTTGCAAACTCAAATGCAGAAGAATGTGACCTTTCAGAATCTCTTAGAGTAGAAAGAAGTCTCCAAGGTCACCTAGTCCAACCTATACCTAAATATAAGTTCTCATTATGCCTTCAAAAAGTAGTCATATAATTTTTATTTCAAGGCCTCTGGTGAGGGGAGACCCTCATCATCTGAGGTGACCCATTCCATTTTTAATCCCTAATTGCCAAGCATATTTTCATTCAATAAAGAGATAAGTCTAAATCTTTGCAATTTTACCCATTGCTCCTAGGGCTAAGAAATCAAATCTAGTCCCTCTTTGACATGATGGCCCTCAAAATACTTGTAAAAAGATTGCCTTATGTCATTTTCATTCAGCCTAAATATTTCCAATTTCTTGAATATGAAATAATCATATGAAATAATCTCTGGGTCCTCACCATTCTGGTTGTTCTTCTGAATTCTTTATAGCTAAACATTCATTTATTCATTTACTCATTTATTCATTTATTTGTTTATTCATTAATTTCCTGATTTCATCTTTTAAAAATAATTTGTGAGGAATTTCTTGCACTGAAGTTGAATGGAACCTTCTTAGGAATTTACAGTCTTAGAGTTTGTCTGGAGATCTGAGTCAGTGACTTGCCTGTCTTCATATCACTCATATGCACCAGAGGAAAGATTTGAACTCAGGTCTTCCTGACTCACAGAACTTCTTCCTATCTACTACAGACACAGCTTAGAAAAGTCCTTCCTAAAGTATACTTCCGTGAACTGAAGAAAGCTTTATGAATTTTAAGTTGGTAGCAGTAAAGAAACTTTGAGGAAAAAGGAGTGAAAATTGGGAATCAGATCTAACAACTTAAATTCTTAGTATCAGTCTGTGCTTTCATTTCACTGTGGGGTAGGCAGCCTGTGGTAGGTGCCTTATATAATAAACAAGGTCCCTGCTGTGTGGTATAGGTTAGTTCTTCCTAAGGTCTTGCCCTGCGGGTTGAGTACCTTCTCCCTATAAGGCAGGGACTATCTTTGAGACTTGATTGGTTAAGGGGACCAAAGCTTGTCGACATAGCTTCTGGGTCACCTACAGCGTAAAAGGTCAGTCAATCAGTTATTAGTGCACCTTAGACTTGACAGATATTCAACTACCATGTAAATCTCCATTTCCATTAGGCCCAACAAACCCTGCTGAGCTGACACATTTCCATGTGTTGATGAGGAGAGTTGTATCTGTCTGAACCAATGCTGTATCCTTGCTGAGTATCCCTTTTCATGGTATTGTTTAAGTGAACTATGATATTGTACCTGAACCATTATACTAGCCTGCATTAGGACTGGCATACAATAGTCAATCTATCAGTCAGTCAAAATACATTTATTAAGTGCCTACTGTGTTTTAGGCACTGTGCCAAATGCTGGAGATACAAAGGAATATAAAAGATAGTCACTGCTTTCAAAGATTTTATAGAGATAACATACAAAAAATGCTCTATAAATAAACTATATACAGGATAATCTGTGAATATTCAACCAAGGACAGGCACTAGAATTAAGAGGGAATGAGAAAGGCTTCCTGTAAAAGGTAAGATGTTAGCCAGGACTTGAAGTAAGCCAAGGAAGCCAGGAGGCAGGGATGAGGAAGGAGAGCATTCCAGGCATAGGGAACAGTCAGTGAAAATGCCTACAGCACTTGATGTTAGAAGGATGGGATTATAGAAATGGACAATAGAGTTGTTGCATGGACAGACATAGTAACATGGCACCCCATAGCCAGGAACCTTCTAGAGCCATTTGGAGGGTGTCTCAATGGGATACAAAGGGGGCCTTTACTGATATGATGGGTATTAATGGAGATATTGACATGTAGCAAAATGATAACATTACATAGAGTGTTCCCTGGATATTGTTTTAAATAGTCCTAGAAAAGTTGGATAAACAGAATAAATAAAATGAAAATTAATTGTCCTAGCATATCCAGGAAATAGACAGAGCACTTGGTTTTTAAGGACTATGTTCTTTAAGAGAAATCTGCAAAGAGACAAAGATTTGGTATCATTCACTCTCCCAATACATAGAACTCACAGGGAAATAGAAGTTTTGACTGATGGGTTAAGGGAAACTGAGTGGATGATGGCACAGGTCCAGTCTTGCAATCCAATATCTATCTTTTTTTTCCCCATTAATAGTGAAGCTCAGGTTTGAAGAGTATATCATCTTGGGTTGTATCTTGAGTTCCTTGGCTCTCCATATCACACTATTACATTCCTTCCTAGTTTCCTGGTATTATTAAAATTTCTTTTCTTTCATATTTGAATATTTTTTATTCTGATTGTGTGCAGAATTAGTTGTTTGTCATTGGAGTTATTAAATTGAATCGTTATGTGTCTTGGAAATTGCAGTATGGTTTCTTTTTTTTCCTCTGTAGGAAATTTGTTAATTCTCTTGAATTGTACTTTGTTTTCTATGTTCTGAAGGGCAGATTACTTGTATTATTTTGTGCATTATAGTCTTTGGATTTTTTGACTTGTCACGTTCTTCTTGGAGCCTATAGCCTATTTTTGTATGGCCCATGATCTAAGAAAGATTTTTACATCTTATAATAAAACTTTTATTTTTGAAAATTATTATTTATTTATTTTTAGCATTCTTAACATTTTTTTGAGTTTCAAATTGTCTTTCATCCTAAAACCTCTCTACCTTTCATTGAGAAGGCAAGCAGTATGATTAATTATACATGTGAATTCATGCAAAACATACTTTTATAATAACAATGTTGCAAGAAAAAAGCAAATAAAATAAAGTGAAAAATTATACTTCAGTTTTCATTCAGAGTTAATCAGTTCTCTCTCTGGAAATGGATAGCATTTTTTGTTCATCATGAATCCTTTGGAATTGTCTTGGATCTTTGTATTGTTCAGACTAGCTAAGTCTTTCACAGTTTATCATCATTGCAATATTGCTCTTACTGTGCACAATGGTTCTGGTTCTGCTCACTTCATTCTGCATCAATTTCTATAGGTTTCTAGATTTTCCTGAAAACATCACCTTCATAATTTCTTATAGCACAACCATATTCCATCATAACCATATACCACAACTTGTTCAGCCATTCCCCAATTGATGGTCATGCTCTCAATTTTTAATTATTTACCATCACAAAAAGAGGTGCTATAAATGTTTTTATACATATAGATCCTTTTCCTTTTTCTATGATCTCTTTGGGATACTGACCTAGTAGTGGTATTGTTAGCTCAAATAGAATGCACAGCTTTATAGTCTTTTGAACATCCAGAATGGTTGGACCAGTTTACAATTCCACCAACAGTGCAGGTGTCCCTAATTTTCCATGTCTCCTCCAACCTTTGTCATTTTTCTTTTATGTCAATGTGTTAGTCAATGTGATATGTGTGAAGTGGTACCTCAGAATTGTTTAAATTTGCACTTTTTTAATCAATAGTGATGCATACACTTTTTCATATGACTATAAATAGCTTTGATTTCCTCTTCTGAAAAGTACCTGTTCATATCCTTTAACCTTTTATCAAGTAAGGAATGGGTTTTATATTTATAAATTTGGCTTAGTTCCCTATATATTTGGGAAATGAAGCCTTTATCAGGAAATTTGAAATAAAAGGGCTTTCCCAGTTTACTGCTTTCCTTCTAATTTTGGCCGTATTGGTTTTGTTTGTGCAAAACCTTTTTAATTCCATGTAATTAAAATTATCCATTATATTTCCTGTGATCTTCTCAGTCTCTTGTTTGGTCATAAACTCTTCCCTTATCCATATATATGACAGGTAAAATTTTCCATGCTCTCCTAGTTTGCTTATGATATTACCCTTTATGTCTAATGCATTTTTCCATTTTTAACTTATTTTGGCATATGAGGAGAAATGTTGGTCTAAGCCTTTTCTGCATATATTGAGATAATCATGATTATTTTTGTTGTTATTGGTATGGTTAATTATGCTGATAATTTTCTATTGAACCAGTCTAGCATTCCTGGCATAAGTCCTACCTGATCATAATCTATGATCTTTATGACTGTACTTGGGGCACAGAGCAAGGCTAGTAAAATTGGAATTCTCTATTTTTGGAGGAGGCTGAAAAAACTTTGTGTTCCAGCACCCAGGAAAACCACCATCAAAGGGGAAGGAATCAGGAAATGAGGAATTGTGAGAGCACAAGAGGAAAAGATTAAAATTGCCAAAGAACTTATACATATATATACCATATGTTATATATTCTATATAATATGTGTGTGTATTTTCTTTAATCATCATCATTGACTTATGTGGTAAGCACCACAAGTATTATTATCTCAATTTCATATATAGGGAAATAGAAGCTCTGAGGGGTCAATTGGCTTGCCTGTGGTCACACAGCTAGAAAGTATCTGAGGTGATATTCAAACTCAGGTATCTACTTACTGACTCCAAGTTCAGTAATCTTATCCTTATGCTTTGGCCCAAAGAAAGCTTAGTATTGAAATAGGGAGGATCCTCACCAGGAATAGTTATAATACAGAAACTGCTACATGTGCTTCATAAAGTATCCTCCATACTGTGAGGTATTGGGGACATTTTAAATTGAGTGGAATATTTTAGATGATACTGGTAATTAAAATTTTTGAGAGTAGGCAATACATATAATGTTTCAAGGTAAATTGGCAATGGAATTTAATTCAAAATGTCTAAAATAAATAATTAAAAGCTTAATTGTATAGAAATAAAGGACATAGGGAAACTCACAATTTAAACTGCAAGCCAATAAAATGCTCCTTTATCAACTCCAATCCTTTCTGACTAGAGTCAGACTATTTAACCTTACAAGTGATGTGTGAGTGGCAGGCTTCATATTTTAGTGCCCACTCCTTTTTATTTCTGTTTAAAAAAAGCCCCCATGTTTCTGTCTTCTTTGTACTCCCAGGAATTGTAGGTCAATGATAACACTTGTACTGCAGTCTTGCCTACAAATGACTGGAAGTACTGGTATGCTTCCTCATTGCTGTCTAATCAGAAAGCTAGATTCTAGATTCATATATAGGCTAAAGTCTTTCTGGTTTAATAATTGATATATCTCTGCATACTGTGTTAACAAGAATCAATAGTCTCTAAGAAAATCAGGTTTGGAGATTCTCTTTTTTTTCTAGTTCCAATGCACACAGATGGCCACCACAAGCAAGCAAAGCCTCATGCTTATTTCATCTTTATTTAATTTCTTTTTCAGTCACCATTTTTTATGTTGTAGCCATCTGGTGTTCTACAGGATAGAATATCAACAGCAAAGAGATTCTACATATGAGGAAAGAACAATGCAGATGAGGGGGTACAGAGGAAAAGGCCTCAAAGTCAAAAGCAGCATGAAATACTTAGGAAAATGATATGTTGATATAGAGCTAGAATCAGAGTGAGGGGACTCATAACCCAGTGCCAGGTGTCAAGGCATCTGTGTCAGTGATGTATATAGTACCACGTAATCGCTTATGAAATCTTTTCTCCTCATGCCAGGTACAAAAAGTAGCAGATGTAGGACAACATGAGACTCTCTTATGCTTTTTATTCCTGTAGAAAAATGCTTTGGGTCAGGGCAAGAGGCTTATGTCAGAAAGTAGATTTTTGTCTATTTTAATATAACAGTTCAGTTTCCTCTTTTTCTCAGGTGACTGGGTAATATACTTTCCATTTCTACTCATATGCCAAATGATATTCTGTATCTAGCACAGAGGTGACTCACTAATTATCTCTCCATTCCCAGTGATTCCACACTCTAATCCATTCTCCACACAGCTGCCAAATTGATAAAACACAGATCTATGTTACTACCCTGCCCAAAAATCTTCAGTCTTTCTATTGCATCTAGTATAAGATACAAAATCCTCAGACTGCAACTGAAAGTCTTCCCTGTCTGAATCCTCTCTACTTTTCGAGTGTTATTTTGTATCATTCTTTTTCCTGCAGTCTCTGTTCCAGTTAAACTGCCCCCTTTGTTGCTACCTGTACATAGTATTCCAACTCCTGTTGTGTGCTTTTTTCTTTTTTTTTTTTTGGCTAGACAATGGGGTTAAGTGACTTGCCCAGGGTCACAGAGCTAGTAAATGTCAAGTGTCTGAGGCTGCATTTGAACTCAGGTCCTCCTGACTCCAGGGCTGGTGCTCTATCCACTGTGCCACCTAGATGTCCCCCCCCCCCCCCCTCCTCTGTGTGCTTTTGCAGAGGCTTTCTCCATTTCTGGAATGCATGCTCAATTTCTTTTTTCTTTCTTTCTTTTTTTTAGTATCCCTAGCTTTCACAGAATGCTTCCACCTCCTGCAAAAGATCTTGCCTGTTGCTTCTAGTGGTCAGTGCTCCCTATGTCTTGAAATTACTTTGTATATATTTTGTATTTACTTATCTGAATAATTATTGTATCCCCTTACTAACATGTAAGCTCCTTGAGGATAAAGGCTGTTTAATTTTTGACGTGATATGTCTGGTGCCTAACACACTGCCTTGTACATAGTGCCCTTCATACATGTTGAATTGGATTGAACTTAGGTGATCACACAGTTAATGACAGATTGGGGAAAGGGTGACGTAACAGAAAGGGCAAAGTTATTGTGACTGACAGTTCTTAGTTAAAAAATCTATTGAGAAAATCACTCACATATCTATGCTTATAGTATCAGGGCACTGATAAAAAATACCCTTTTAGTCTCAAAAATAACAAGAATTCAGAAAATGAAAGAGAATGAATGACTTGACTAAAGGGTAGTACAAAGATAGTTGTCTCTTACTCTAAAGTCAAGGATGAGCCTTAAAATTCCCAACTGAGAAAAACAAAACAAAACAAAATATGGAATTAATATTATCCTTAGTGTGATTAATTAATAGGCAAGGAGATATGCACACTGGAGATTGGCATCTGCTGGTCAAGATGGAAGTTTCCATAGCATTTCTCTTGACCCATAAGTAATTAACCCTCACATAAAAGACTGTGACTGACATAAGTCTTCCTATATGGAAGGAAAGAGAGGGTTAAACCACAACCTTGGAGCAAGAGCATTGAGAAATGATCATGAGGAGGCCTGAGAGCACAGTGACTACAATGAATAGCAGGAGAGATCACTGCCATTAGCCCCTCTGCCATCCTATTCACATACAAAGAGTTTCAGCCATAAGAACAGTGGGAGGCTGAGTGGTTGTTTACTTCTTCTAGGGCTGATGGAGATCACTGATGTTGCTGCTACTTCCCTGTCACAATCTGGGGTAAAATGTGGGAACACCTGGACTTAATACAGAACAAATGATTTTGTCCTCCTCATTTCCCAGGAACTATCAGTGATGAAACTCCTCTCTTACCTGTTATCTCTCCCTCATGGGGAGAATGTGTGACTGGTCCAAAGCTTATCCTTGCTTATGTAAAGTTTATATTTTATATTGTTGTTTCTAGTCTTTAAAAGCTGATATTAAGATCAATAAGTGTTTAACCCAATTCATTTTTCATTTATATGTATTTTGTTTACTCAGGGGCTGTTGCTATTCCTATTTTGCTGGAAAATTTCACCAGCTGGCTGCTCAAAATGAACCAAAAAGATTTTATTGATAAATATTATTGTAACTCTTTAAAGCAGAAAAGAGAATTAGCCACTTGAATTCACACCATATTGAATTCCACTGGGCACTTGAAAATAAGACAATAACCTTTGGGGGAAGGAGATTTGGTAAGTAGAAATTTTTTTTTCCCACAGTTTCTCTAAGACAGTTCAGAAAAATTTCCTTTGTTCCATTTCCATAGCAGGTCCAAGAGTGGCTTTTCTCACTTTAGTATGGAGTTGATGGAAATAAGATTCACACCTGAGGAAAAGAGTTGGGAAAGACAGACAGACAGACAGACACACAGACAAACAGAGAGATGAGACAGAGTGAGACAAAGAGAAACACAGAGACACAGAGAAAAACAGACAGACAGAGACAGAGACAGAGAGACACACACACACTGACTGTCAGAGATGGAGACAGAGAGAGTCAGAGATGCACAGAGAAAAAAAGCTATTTTTTCTCTTCAGCCCAGCTACTAGTCAATCAAACCACTTTTAAACCTGCTTCCATTTTAAACTTAATTCCACCTCTTTTTGGTTAACCTTTGAATTGTAGAGTTGGAAGACTCTTAAAAGACATTTTAGAAGTGAGGAAACTGAGCCCCAGGGAGATAAAGTTACTTGTCCAAAGTCACATCACTATTTAGTGGCAGAGTTGAAGCTAGAACCCAAGTCTTCGTACTCAGGTTTGCTTTCTAGCATAGCATATTGCCAGATTATTTGTGTAAATGACAGGGTTTTAGAGAGTTTTAGAGGACCTCTGTACTTGACGTATTTTCTCCAGACATATTTTTCTCCAAAAATAGGGCGCTTAATTGCAAGTCTTCTACTGACAATAAAATACTAATTTTGAACATTAGAGGAGAAATGAGATTAATGCTAGTTTTTTTCTCTTGCTACAAGTAAGCTTGATCTCTTCATCCTCTTTCTTATCCTTGCAGACTTCCAACTACTATTACTTGCATCTAATTCCTTCCATAAGGAATTAAAATAGGAGTTGTACATTCTATAAGCAAAGACCAATTGTTAGATGTCAGAACACTCAAAATATATAGATTGTACCAAGATAACTAATAGGTTAATACATACACACAGATACTTTCACACATACACAAACTATAAACAGTGATGGAAGAAAATGAATAATGAAATTATTTTATGTATGTAGGGGGATAACTTCTTTTCTATTCAGCATTGGGATAATACATTCACAGCACATATGACAGATAAAATCTTGACATCTAAAATATATTAGAAACTGTTAAAAACTCACAGAGGCAACTCCAAGATCACAATGGATAAATGGTCAAAAGATATGTTGAGGATATTTTCAAAAGAGGCAGCATGGGTCAGGTGATTGGATTGATGGTAGCATAGCTGTTTTCAACATAATTCCTCCAACCCAACAACAAGAAGAGAGGAATAAATGCACTAAGTCATTAAAACTGCAGCAAAAAGAGAAGATGGAAACAATGCCAGAAAATGTAAGGCCTTCTGAAATAACCTCAGGAGTCCAAACTCTCTAACATTCTTGCTCACCCTAACCACCCCAGTTCCCTTTGTTGCTGGAAATAGCCAATTTAAACAATATGACAAACTTCTTTGGTGGCCTTTCTCCTTTGCCTTCATGGAAGTGACTCAATCCAACCCTCTTCACTCTGTAAGAGTCAGAACACATTGATCATCTTGTCGCATCACACAAAAGAAAGAGGACTCTCTCTCTCTTTCACACACACACACACACACACACACACACACACACTGTAAAATGGAGAAGACCAAGAAGTGGAGAGTCAGCTAGAGAGAAAGATGTTTCTAAGCCCAAGAGAAAGGGACTTGGAAAATAAGCAGTGGCCACTCATGTCATGGTAGAATTTACACAGAAAAGAGACCCAGAGAGATCTCCCACACTTTAACTCTAGAAAGCTGAAGCCACCCAGACTAAACTGCAACAGTGGCAAAGGGCAAGTCTAGACAGGGAAGATAGCTATCTGCTACAAACTCCTGAGAAAATCAAACAAAAAGGCCAAAAGAAAAAAAAATGAGCAAGCATTATACAAAAACATGCCACAAATGAAAAAATCATTGCACTTTGAAGGAAAGAAAATGAGAAACATCTAATAAATAAGAGTAAGATAATAAATTCTATGGGTTCCCCTGAGATAATAGAAAAACAAGCCACTCCAGAATGGTTCAGAGGAAAATTGAGACTGGATTTTTGATTGCATTGGTATGAGAAACTCCAGGATGATGAAACTTCCTTGACCTTGGTAGACACCTTCTTTGCAATTTATAATCTTAGAGAGTTGCCTAGAACATTGAGGTTAAGTGATTTATCTAGGTATCTCACAGTCAGTGTGTCATATATGAGATTTGAACGTAGGTCTTTCCTGGTTCTGAATCTTACTCTCTATCCAGAAGATCATACTGCTTCTCCAAAAAGAAAACTAAAACCCTCAAAGAAGAAGTTAGGTTGGAAATTAGGTCACAAATCAGAACTCTAAAATGAAAAATTTTTAAAAAAGAGAACAGCAGAATAGGCCATTTATAAAGAGAATCACTTTGAAAGAGTAGAGGCTCTGAAAAAGGAAATGGCAAATTTGAAACTTAAAAATATAGAAATGGAATAAAATTTGGGAAAAAAGCAAAAGACAATAACTTTGAATTAATATATGCATTCTATACAAATCAAAGCAAATGACCTTGAAGAAAAACATTATAATTTGAAGATCAAAGGTCTCCTAGAGAATCATGAGGCAGTGAGTAGAAATTGGGATACATTAGAAAATAACATTTTTGCAAAGCTGATCATAATGATCAATAAAGACAGATGGACCTTCATCAAAAGAGAGGCACTTGAATTATTCTCCCAAAAGAAAGCAGATGTGTGCAAACCATTCAGCTTACAAATGTAAGAAAAAGTAGGATACTTTCTAAAAAGAAAGAAAAAAATAAAAAATATGGAAGCATTTTAAGGGACATAAAGATTAAAGTGGCTAAAGTTTTACACCTCTTTTTTTGTGAGGCAATTGGGGTTAAGTGACTTGCCCAGGGTCACACAGATAGTAAGTGTTAAGCGTAGAAGACCAGATTTGAACTCAGGTCCTCCTGATTCCAGAGCAGGTACTCTATCCACTGCATCACCTAGCAGCCCCAGTGGCCAAGTTTTAAGGAGAATTTAAAGAGCTTCAAAAAGGGAAGGAGGATGAATTGAATGAATACTCCATGGACTAAAACTCACATTCTTTCATAAGTGAGTCAAATTTTTTTGGGGGGTGATGGCACAAATCACTTGATTGGGGAAAGGAGAGGCAAGAGACATGGTAGAACTCACTTTGGGAATCAAGTATACCAAACATGTGATACCTCATTTTCCTGTAGGATTTTCATATTCCCATGAACATGAACTCTGTTAATTTGGCTCAAACACTCAGAGCTACGAATCATAGAAAAATTTTAAAGAGTTTATTCTAATTGGATTTACTACATTAAGTCACTTAAAACTTTATGTTCTGCTTTTGGGAAATGATTTTGGATGAACAGATTGAAGTTTATCCTAGCCTCTGAGAATATGGTGTGGAAGAGTAACTGGACCAGACTACCCGAACAAATAAAACATGGTGGTGGTGGGCCATCAAAGAAAATATAGGGAGAGATTCCAAGACCATTATATTTCATAGTCACTTCACCACTAAGACCATTATGCCTCTTGATCAAGAACTCTGAAAATCCATTATGGTAAATGGTATAGAAAACTCATACAACCATGGTATACAATAAATGCATGGATTCTAGTAGTTTAGTAAAGCCCTAAAAAAGAAAAGATGAAAGAGACAGGATAGTACTTTCTCTTGCTCAGCAAAGCAAAGGAACCATGCGTAAAATGGATAGACAACCTTCCCCCCTCCAATTCCCAACTTCACTTACAGGAGAACTAGCAGGCAGAGTCTGTTCAGAGCCACACATAATCTAAAGAATCAAGGCTGATCTTGAGGCTACTGTGAAATAAAATCATACATTATTCCAAACCCAAAAGATTAAGGGAGGACAAGACCTGTGTCTGAGACAGGAGTAAAGAAGACATACATCATCATCACATAAGTGTCCTCACGAAAAAACTCAGGCCTCCAGTATAATTCAATAGTTAGGACAATATGGCTCTGCCATAGATATCGTCTTGATCAAACATACCAAGGTCATTACCTATTATAGATATGAAATACTCAACAATGTAATATAAACCCAAAGATCTGTATACTCATTACAATGCTGAGAGAATATTAACAAAGTTGAAGTAAGATAGTAAGTCTTACAGAGCTTAGAGAATTTTAGCAGAGTGAGAAGTTTAGGAAAAATGTAATCTAACTTCATTATTTTGCAGATGAGGAAACTAAGACCCAGAGTGGCAAAATGAGTTGTCTAAGGTAACACATCTAATTAATTGGGCTGAGACTGGGACCCAAATATCCCGTTTTCTAGTTTAGCAGCATGGCATAGTGGAATGATCATTAGATTAGACATCAAATAATCTGGGTTTTCAGTTTAATTCTGATATTTTCTAACTGTGGGTTTATGATTAATTAACCTCTCTAGACCTCAGTTTCCACATATTTAAAAGATAGGGTAATAATTCTTTTAGTATCTACCTCATAAGATTGTTAAGAGAAAGATGATTTATAAATTTTAAAATACTATTCATAAGTGATTTATTATTTCTATACTACAATACTTTTTGACAATAAGGGCCTAGATGGTCAAATGGCATTTAGGACCAAGATGAAACAGTTCCCCTGCCTGTCTTTCCTTGTGAAATATACATACTCAAAATAGGAAAAGCATAATATTGTCAATGGCGTCTACATGTCATTATTTTTTAAAATTAATTTATTTTGAATTATCAACAATCACTTCCATAAGCTTTTGAGTTTTAAATTTTTCTCCCCCTCCCTCTCCACCTCCTTCCCCAAGATGGCACACAATCTGATGTAGGCTATACATATACATTCCTATTAAACATATTTTCTCATTAGCGATGTTCTAAGTAAGCATTAGAACCAATAGGAGGAACCACCAGAAAGAGGAAACAAAACACAACAGAAGAAAAAAAATAGCAAATAGTATGCTTTGATCTGCATTCAAATTCCATAGTTCTTTCTTTGGATGTGGATAGCATTTCCCATCATGAGGCCTTTGGAGATGTCTTAGATCCTTGTATTGCTGAGAAGGGTTAAATTTATTAATATTAGTCATCACACAATGTGGCTGTTACTGTGTACAACATTCTCCTGGTTCTGTTCATTTCATTCAGCATCAGACCATACAAGTCTTTCCAGGTTTTTCTGAAGTCAGACTGTTCATCATTTCTTATGGCACAATAGTATTCCATTATATTCATATACCATAACTCGTTCAGCCATTCCCCAATTGATGGGCATCCTCTCAATTTCCAATTCTTTGCCACCACAAAAAGAGCTGCTATAAATATTTTTGTACATGTGGGTCCTTTTTCCATTTGTATGATCTCTTTGGGATATAGCCCTAGAAGTACTGTTGCTGGGTCAAATGGTAGGCACATTTTTATAGCCCCATAAGTGTCATTCTTCAAGCACCAACATACCTAAACAGGTAGACTAAAGTAGAAATGAAATTAAAAGCAAGGAGACAAATATGAACAAAGCAATTGCTTTATTCCTCCCTTTCAAAACCAACAGGTAGATCTCTTAAAAGAAGTATATTCTAGTTTGATCTAATAACATGATAGCCTGAATAATGAATATAGTAACCAGAAATAGATACAAAATCTCAAGAAAGGTCCTTGGTGGGGTGGTGACATAGCCCAACATAAATGTGAAAATACCTTCTATGACATCTTCAATAAATTTTTTAATTTTTTATTTTGAGATTTCTAGTGAAGTAGACTTCTTCTCAAGGTAGCCCATTCTACCATTGAATTCCTTTAATTTCTAGAAAGTGTTTTCTTATAGGGAACCTAGTCTGTCTCTTGAGAATTTTCATCCCTTGCTTCTAGTTCTTCCCTCTTGAGCCAAATTGAACCAACAAGTCTAATTACCAATAGACTATAAGCTCCTTGAGGTCAGGGGCTATTTCATTTTTTCTTTGTATCTTCAGTGCCTAGCACAATATTATCCACATAATAGTCATTTAGTATATTTTAGTTTAGTTGAATTCTAGTTGAATAAATGATGTACCCATAGTTATTTCAAGTGGTGTTCAAATAGTGAACTTAAGGTTGGAATTCAACATTTTGGGTTGGGTTATTCAACAGGAGAGGCAACATGGTATGGTACAGATAGTAGAGAAATTGGATTGATGAAGTTCTGCATTTGACTCCCTCCTCAGACACTTATAGGCTATGTGACTTTGAGAGAGTCACTTGATTTTTCTTAGCCTCAGTTTTCTCATTTGTAAAATGGAACTAATAATAGCACCTACCTTATAGGTCTATTGAAAGGTTCAAATGAGACAATATTTGTAAAGCTTTTTGTAAATCTTAAAGTACTAGATAAATATTAGCTGTATTATTATTGACAGAAAGTACTGGACTTGGACCCTGGAGAAATCTGGTTTTGAAAATTGCCTCTGATGTAGGATAGTGAACCTAGGTAGTAACATAACCTTTTTCAACTGAAATTTCTTCACCTGGATATAATACTGTATAGTAATAATACTGTCTTCACAGGGTAGTCACACGATCAAATAAGCTGAAGCATATAGAGCATTTCAGAATACTTAAAACACTATATAATGGTTAGCTATTATTACAAAATATAACCAAGACCAAAGTATAATAAGGATAATCAAAATGACCTTTGACTTGAATATAATCTGTTCTGGGAAGATAATGACAAATTTTAAACCTCCAGTTTAGAAAGTAGGTAACATGATATCTTAATAGTGATGTCAATTTTTAGAAAATGAAAAGATAACTTCTCACTATGAGATATCACTTTATGTATATTTCACAACAGCAGCATGCATGCTATTAAATAAATATATTAAGTGCTTACCATTTGCAAAACATTGTGCTAGGTACAGAAAGAAATAGAAAATTAAGACACAGTTCTTTCTCTTGAGGAACTTATGACCTAGTAAAGGAAATGACAAGTACATAAATAACTTACACAAGCTAAAATGTAAATGCTCGATAAAGGTATAAATAAACTGAAGTGAAGGTTTGGAGACCCCTTTTAGGAGGAACAAAGAATAAACTAGTTAAAGAGGTAGCATTTGTATTGATTTGTGAAAGACGGGAAAGGATTTTAATTAAAAAACTAGAAAAGGCTGTGTAGGTTGGTGGGGGTGGGAAGTAGCCAAATCAGAAATAACACCCAGAAGAAAAAGTGGGAAAGAAAGCAAAGGGAATGTTTGGGGGAAGAGTGTGGTCCACTTTAACTACAGTACATGATATGACCGGGGGAACAGTGGGAAATAATCCTAAAGTTGTGTCCAGATGGTTTGTAGAATATAGAAATGTTCCTAAAGTGCAGGTCTATGTCTCTCTCTACACAATAAATTCTAGTGTCTTCTTATCACCTCCATGATCATATAATCCTCTGTTTGGCATTCAAAGTCCTTCAAACCTATCCCTTTCTAATCTTCTTATATGTTACACCCCACCCATAATCTATCATCCAGTGACATTGGCTTCCTTGCTATTCCAGGCATTTATAGTGGCTGACCCCATGCCTGGCATTCTTTATGTCCTTATCTCCACCTCCTGGCTTCCCTGGCTTCCTTCAAGTCCTAGCTAAAATCTCACCTTCTATAAGAAACCTTTTCAGATACCAATTAATGCTATTGCTTTCTGTCTGTTGGTTATTTGCAATTTCTCCTAGCTTATTTGTACATAGTTGTTTTCATGTTGTCTCCTTCTTTAGACTGTGAGCTCCTTGAGAGCAGTGAGTGTTTTTTACATTTCTTTGTATCCACAGGGTTTATCACAGTGGCTGGAACATAGTAAATCCTTAATAAATCTTTATTGACTTACTGGGAGTGGGGGGAGAGAGAGACAGAAAGAGAGAGACAGAGAGAGAAAGACAGACAGAGAGACAGAGAGAGAGACAGAGAGACAGAGAGAGACAGAGAAGCAGAGAGAGACAGACAGAGAGAGATAGAGAGGGAGAGAGAGACAGAGACACAGAGAGAGACAGAGACACACAGAGAGAGACAGAGAGACAGAGAGAGACAAGAGACAGAGAGAGACAGAGAGGAATTAGGAAGACCAGTTAGGAGGCTACAGTGATGATGGAGGTGCTATTCTCAGATTTCCTTGTTACTATTCCCTCTTCCTTCTGCTTCCATGAAAGAGTAATTGAGTTCCTCCTTTGGGATCTTTTGTTTGCATACTCATTTCCAGCTCAGTAGTCAATTAAAAGGCTTTTTACCACTATACATGGAAGCCAACAAGAAGCAGTAACAGAACTGTTCAGTTTTGAACCTCTGCAAATATGTTGAGTGGTTGTTATGGCCTCAAGGTATCATGCAAGCACTTGGTAGTGTTTAACTATTCATATATCTAAAACAGGGGTTCTTAATTGTTTTTGCATCATGGACCTCCTTTGACAGTCTTGTGAAGACCCCTTCTCAGAAGAATGTTTTTAAATGAATAAAATATAATACAGGATCATGAAGGAGGCCAAATTATATTTAAAATATTATTTATTGCTATTATTATGAATAATATTTTTCAATAACTAAGCTCACAGAATCTAAATGAAGAATTCCTGAGGATAGTTGTTATTAAGATTTTTGTTGTTTTGAAGGGAAACTATAGAAATGTCACATGCTGTCTTCTACTGCTTTTCTGTGAGTCTTATTTCCCCAGCTAAGACTGTATGTTCCCTAAGGAGCAATGTGTTATAGTTTTGTATATTGCTCATGGCACTTAGCACACTGCTCAATAAATGAATGAGCGATTGAGACAAATGATCATCTGACTTGTTTATTATAATAAAATTAATTTGTGCCTTTATGAAAATAGTAGCTGGTCAAGAAACTTTGCTATTTTTAAAAACTATAGAGAATAAATTCATAGTATGCTATCATTAGCTTAGTTATCAGAACATAAAGATATTAAAATGATATTTGAAAATGATATAATACATTTAAGTACTTTTAAAACTAAGGAAAATATTCTACATCCAAGAATCATTCTCAGTTATAGAGGTATAGAAATAGATTTGCCTAAAACCAAGTAGCTAAAGAATTTTTCATTGCAATGAATACGGTTAAAATAAATCTGGGCAACAATGTAATGGATCAATAGTAATGAAAGAGTCTCTGAGAAATATGGATAACCAAGTACTGCAGAAATAAGTTTAAAGGCAGGCATGAGCTGGACCAGAGACTGTACATGTCCAACAGAGTGTGAATAAGAAGAGAAAATTTAAATTCAAAATGTCTCATATGATATTCTAGTCAGCGTTTATTAGAAATGCCTATTTCTAAGTGTCACTAATGTCTTTCCTTTGTGTATCTTTGTAATTATGTTATATCTATTTTCTTAGGACCATAGGAATGAATAGAATACATTTTATTATTATAGTATTTGTAATTTTCACAAGTGCAGACTTCTTTCTTATAGTATAATAGAATTTCAGAGCTAGAATGGACCTTAAAGATAAGTTATTGCCAATTCTCTCATTTTACAGATGAGCAAACTGAGTTTCATAGCAGTGAAATAATTTGCTTAAAGTCACAGAGTAATTGATATGGAGTGAAAATTCTATCCCTCATATCTTTCTTTCATAGTACAGGGCTATTTCCTTAATAGCATGGTGCTTTTCCTTCTTTTCCATTCCCTCCCAGCTTTGCTTTTACAAAGATATTTGCTAAACATATAATTTTATTTATACTCTCAGAAGATAATATTTACTGTGTTTAACTTATGGAATTTGCTTGCCCTTGGGATATTCAGTTTGAATTCTGACAAATCAGACCAGAAATATTTTCATGACTAGATATTGAGAACCCGAAGGTATGTTGTAATAGGGAGAAAATGAACTCTAGCATGTGCATTATTGAATAACTCATGTCAGCCTTAAACATGACATATCTTTATGCCACATCTGATTTTGAAACTTTATTAGGACAGTAATCCTTTTCTCTAAATTCCCCATGCTAGAAGTTATAGCAGACATTTATCTAACTGGGATCCCTTTGCTTCTATGTAGGTTCCTTCCAAATATATGCTACCTTTTTCATTAAGTTTTCATAAACTAATAAACTAACAAATTTCATAAACATAATAAAATGAGAATATGGAAGCCTTGACCTCAACTTTGCCCTTTTATCCCTGATATGGATGAGTGAGGGAAAAACAATAATAAAAAAAATGTACATTTTGTCTTGCCAATTCGATTTTAACCTGCCGGTAAGGTTTATATCTTCCTCTCCCTCCCCCCATTAAAAAAATCCCACTAGAAGAAAATGCATGGTGAGGGGAGGAGGGATTCTTGTTCAGGTGGGGGAAAACAACCCATGCAAATATAATTGTAGTGTGTGTGTGTGTGTGTGTGTGTGTGTGTGTGTGTGTGTGTTGCAATTTGGATTGCTCAGTTGTGATCATATAGGAATGATAAACTCCTGGACTAGAAGTTACTAAGATCCTGGTAAGAATATGTTTAACTGAATTCTTTGAATCTAAACTGAAGGTCTTTAAATTGAAAAAAAGGGAGAAGGTGAAAACTGCATATTTATTTACCAAAGATATTACTAGGGATTTTTGTCAATGGGGAAAACAAACACAATTAGGGCCTAGAAGAAACACAAAAGGTGATCTCAGATGGAGTGTGAAGGATATCACCCTAAGGCAGGGGAATAAAGATTCTGGAACACTAATACAAAGTGAAGGAAGCTGACTCCCTAGGGGTAGCATGAGGGGATGTAAATGGAGCTAAGCAAGTGCTGTTAATACTCTTTAAATTTGATTCCTAGGAAAATCTTTAGTTACCCTGCCCTAGCCATGGCTGATACTCACCAAATCAGAAAAGACCTAAGGAGTCCAACTGACTCATTTTATGGATGAGGAAACTGAAGTTCGGAGAGATGTGTTTTACCAAGGTTCATAAAGCTAGTAAGTGTCTGAGAAAGGATTCAAATACAGGTCTTTCAGTGCAGTGGTCAGGAGTAAATTGGAGTTTTGAGGAGTGATAGGGTAAAAAAGAGAGAGAAAGTGGGGCACAGCTAGGTGGCACAGTGGATGGAGCACTAGCCCTGGAGTCAGGAGGACCTGAGTTCAAATCTGACCTCAGACACTTGACACTTACTAGCTGTGTGACCCTGGGCAAGTCACTTAACCAGGATTGTCTCACCAAAAAGCAAAAAAAAAAAAAAAAGAGAGAGAGAGAAAAGGATAAACAGTGAGGGGAAAATAGGATGGAGGGAAACATACAACTAGTAATTGTAACTTTAAATGGAATGAACTAACTTATAAAATGGAAATTGATAGCAGAATGGATCAAAAACTAGAACCCAACAATATGTTGTTTACAAGAAGCACATTTAAAAATGAGAGACACACATAGAATAAAAAAAAAGGGCTAGAGTAGAATTTATTATGCTTCAGCTGGTGTAAAAAAAAAGCCAGGGTAGCAATCATGATCTCAGACAAGGCAAGAGCAAAAATAGGTTTAACTAAAAGAGATAAACAGGGAAACTAAATTATATTAAAAGTTACCATAGATAATGAAGTAATATCAATACTAAACATATATGTACCAAATGTTATAACATACAAATTTTTTAAAGGAAAAGGTAAATGAATCATAGTAGAAATGGATAGCAAAACTATACTAGAGGGGACTTCAACTTTCCTCTCTAAGAACTATGAAATTTAACTAAAAATAAATAAGAAAGAAGGCGAGGAGATTAATAGGATCATAGATAAGCTAGATATGATAGATATCTGGAGAGAACTGAATGAGTATAGAAGAAATATACATTTTTCTCAGTGGTTCATGGCACCTTTACAAAAATTGGCTGTTAGGGCATAAAAACTTTATAGTTAAATGCAGAAAAGCAGAAATATTAAATGCATCATTTTCATATAATAATTCAATAAAATTACATTTAATAAAGGACCATGGAAACACATTAAAATTAAAGACTAACTAACCTAATCTTAAAGACTGCATGGGGCAAAGAACAAATCATAGATCAACATATTTGCTGAACAACAAATTTGTTAAAGAGAATGATAATAATGAGACAACATACCAAAACATATAGGATGAAGCAAAAGCAATAATCAGAGGAAAATTTATATCTCTAAATGCTTACATCAATAAAATAAAGAAAGAGCAGATCAATGAATTGGGTATGTAATATAAAAAACTACAAAAAAAGATAAATTTAAAATGCCTAATTAAACACCAAATTGGAAATTTAAAAAATTAAAGATGAAATTAATACAATTGAATGTAGAAAATACCATTGAATTAATAAATAAAACTAGGAGTTGATTTTATTAAAAAAATAAAATAGATGTCATTGGTTAATATGATTTAAAAAGAGATAAGAAAACTAAATTACTAGTATCAAAAATCAAAAGGTGAATACACCAGTAATGAAGATGAAATTAAAGCAACTATTAAAAGTTATTTTGCCCAATTATATATCAATAAATGTAACAATTTAAGTGAAATGGAAGAATACTCACAAAAATACAAATTGCCCAGATTAACAGAGGAACAAATAGAATAGGTAAATAAACTTATTTTAGAAAAAGAAACTGAACAAGCCATTCCTATGAGCTCCCTAAGAAAAAAGCATTAGTACACTATAGATATACAAGTGAATTTCACCAAACATTAATTCCAACACTAAATAAATCATTTGGAATAATAGGCAAAGAAGGAATCTTACCAAACTTCTTTTATGAAACAAATATTGTTCTGATACCTAAACCAGAGAGAGAAAAAACAGAGAGAAAATTAGACCAATTTCACTAGAGAATATTAATGCAAAAATCCTAAAGAAAATACTAGTTAGGAGACTACAACAATATATCACAAAGATTGTACATTGTGACCAAGTTGGATTTATATCATGACTACAGGATTGGTTAAGAAAAACTATTAACATAATTAATTATATCAACAACAAAAGTAACAAAAATCATATGATTATCTCAATAGATGCAGAAAAAGCTTTTGACAAAATGCAACACACATTCCTATTAGAAACACTTAAAAGCATAGGTATAAATTGATTTTTTCTTAAAATGACAAGATGCATCTACCTACAACCATCAGCAAGCATTATCTGTAATGGGGATAAGGTAGAAGCCTTTTCAATAAGATGAGGAGTGAAACAAAGATGCCCACTATAACCAATATTATTCAGCATTGTACTAGAAATACTAGCAATGGCAATAAGAAAAGAAAAAGAAATTAAGGGAATCAAAATGGACCAGGAGGTAATAAAACTAACTCTTTTTGCAGATAATACAATAGATTATGGATAATACTTGGAAAATCCTCAAAATTCAACTACAAAGTTAATTGAAACAATAATTTTAGCAAAGTAGCAGGATATGGGGCAGCTAGGTGACACAATGGAATAGAGTGCTGGGCCTGCAATTATGAAGACTCATCTTCCTCAATTCTAATCTGGCCTCAGACTTGCCCTGTCTGTGTGACCCTGGGCAAGTCACTTAACACTGTTTGCCTCATTTGAGCTGGAGGAGGAAATGGCAAACCATCTTAGTATTTTGCCTAGAAAACCTCAAATCAAGTCATGAAGACTCAGAAGCAACTAAAATGACTGGACAACAAGAAGGATATAAAATAAATCTCCAGAAATCATCAGCATTTTTATATATCACCAACAAAGCCTTGCAAGAAGAGCTAGCAAGAAATATTTCATTTAAAATAACTGTAGACAATATAAAATATCTGGGAGTATACTTGCCAAGCAAACCCTCAGATTTAAATAATTGGAGAAATATTAATTGTTCATGAGTGGGCCAAGACATAACAAAAATGACAATTCTATTTAATCCATTTTTCAGTGCCATTCCAATTAAATTATCAAATAATTTTTTGTTTAGAAAAAATAATAATAAATTTCATTGGGAAAAACAAAAGGCCAATAATATTAAAGGAATTAACGAAAAAAATGTAAAGGAAAGAGATCTAGCAGTACCAGATTTTAAACTTTACTATAAGATATATTAACAGATCTTAAGCTATATTATAAAATAATTATCAAAACTATCTGATACTGGCTGAGAAATAGAATATTGGATCAGTGGAATAAAGTAGATATGTAATACATGATAATAAATGATTATAGTAACCTTGTGTTTGATAAAAGTAAAGATTTAAGTTTTTATGTTAAGTATTCACTGTTTGGTAAAAAAAATTAATATTGGGGAAATTAGAAAGCAGTCTGGCAGAAACTAAATATAGATCAATTTCTTATAGCATTTTCCAAGAAAAGATCAAAATGGGTACATGACCTAGACATAAAGGGAGATATCATAAATAAGTTAGAAGTGCATGGAACATATTGCCGATCACATTTATGAATAGAAGAATTTATGAATAAACGAGAATGAGAACATTATGTGATGTAAAATGGATAATTTCAATTCTGTTAAATTTTAAAGTTTTTGTACAAATAAAACCAATGTAGCCAAGATTAGAAGGAAAGCAGAAAATTGGGGGGGTTGCATTTTATTGACAGTTTCTCAGATAAAGACCTCCTATCTCAAAATATACAGAGAATGTACATCATTTCCCAATTGATAAATGGTCAAAGCAGATGAACAGACAGTTTTTGGAAAAAGAAATCAAAGCTATGCACAGTCACATGAAAAATGCTCTACATCATTACTGATTAGAGAAATGCAAGTTACACCAGCTTAGTGATACCATCACATACTTATCAGATTGGCTAAAATGTTAGAAGTGAAATATAAAAAATGTTGGATGGGATATATAACAATTGAGACACTAATACATTGTTCATGGTACTGTGAGCTGATCCAAACATTTTGGAGACAATCTGGAATCATGCCCAAAGAGTCATAAAACTGTGTATACCCTAGGACCCAGCAATGCCACTACCAGGTCTGCTTCCCAAGGTGATCAGAGAAAAAAAGAAAAGAACCTATATGTTCTAAAATATTTATAGCAGCTCTCTTTGTGTTGGCAAAGAACTGGAAAAGGAGGGAATACCCATAATTGAAGAATGACTCAATATGTTGTGGTATACTGCTATAAGAAATGATTTTACTTCTAGGCACATACCACAACAAGGTCAATGACAGAAAGAAATTTCTTACACACACTATAATATTTATAAAACACATTTTGTCATAGCAAAGAGAAATAGCATAAATGCTTATCAAATACCTGGAATGGCTAACATAATGTGGTTAATGAGTGTGATGGAACATTAGTGTACCATAAGAAATTATGCACATGAAGAATACAGAGAAGCATGGAAAAACATGTGAACTAATGCAAAATGAAAGGAGAATGGGAAAAGGTATGCACAATGAGTATGGCAGTGTAAAAGAAAAAACTACAACCTAAGTGATGAATAACTATAATAACCAAACTTGCTCTGAATAAAGAGTTGAGAAAAGGCATCTCTTTCTTTGCAGAGGTGAGGGATTATGGGTGGGGAACATTGAGTATAATGTCATTCAATTTATGTATTGGTTATTTTTGCCAAACTGTTCCTCTCTGTTTCTTTGTCTCTGTCTCTCTGTCTCTCTCTCTTTCTCTCTCTCCTCTTCTCTCTCTTTACAGGGGATAGATCTCTGGGAAGGAGTTGGGTTAAGAATATTTTTTGTAAATGAATGTGATGTAAAAATATCATTTATTAAAGTAGGGAAGTGGAGGTGTGAGAGATAGGTATCTGCTAAATGAAAAAAAAAGTGGTGGGGCAGAAAGTTGAAATGGAAAGAAGGAAATAAACACAAGGGGTAAAATAAGAGCTACTTGTTTTAACTTATTTATATTTGTTTGGTAATCATAGGAAGGCTTCTGAGACATATGACAAAACTGTCTGCTAGAAGGTTTAGGCTTGGGTATACTGGAACCAGTTCAAACCAGCTCTCCAAGAGTTAGACTTAAAATTTCATTGTGAGCATTTACACCTCAGAAGTTAGCAAGTGCCACAGATCAGGGCTTGATCTACTGTTTTTATTAATTTTTCTAGACTTAAGAAATGATGGAGAAACATTAATAATGTAGATTAAACTTAAAAATATGTGGTGTGTTTTCAGAAAGCCAATTGTTAAACATTTACCAGTCAGCTCCTGAGTTTAGGTCTTCCAGATTAAATATAAAAAATGATCTTAAGGGTATACATAAGGTTCTTTAACAAGTATCCTGTTATGCCAAATAACATCCAAAACAATCCACTTAGAAATAATGAAGGAAGCCAATAGAACCAACTGTCAATCATAATGACAAATAGTGTCATCTTCATCTTTTATTGTTGTTGTTGCTGTTGGGGGTGTGGTGTAAGGGAGGAGTCAGTGGAAGGAGGCAAGCAAAAATTGGATTTCCTAAGCCTTAAAAAAAATCATCATTTTTATTATTTTCTCCAGCAGACCTCTCTACACAGCCAAACCTTGAATTACTAATTGATTATTCCCTGTGCTTTGTCGTGACCACATTTCACATTTTAAAAGGCATTAATAACATAGCAAATTTGTGTCAGCTGTATATGCACAACATTTTCAGGGGCATGTGGGTCAAAAGAAGAAAGCGCACGTGGTTGAGAATGAATGTCAAGATATTAGTGCTCATTTTCTCCTAACTGTTCCATTATGCCGGCACATTTGACTTATTTTTTAAGCATAAACTTGACACTTTAATAAACAGTGTTTGAATTAAATGGCCACAAAAATTACTCAGAATTAGAGAAGAAATACTGTACCTGGCTATTGCTCATACTATCCCTTCCTACTCTTGCCTTGCCTCCTCCCCTTTCTGCTTATCTAAAATGTACTCTCCACCTTCAAGATGCATCTTCTCAAGTAAGGGATGGACTCTTAATTTTAAATTCCATCAGAATTCATGGAATCTCCCAAGTTAAAGGGAAGCCAGATGTCATCTAGTGTAACTCATACCTAGGAAAGGATGTCTTCAACATCATATCTAACAAGTGATTATATAGCTTCTGCATGAAGCCCATCAAAGATGTGTAAATCCCTCCCTTAGGGAGAGAGGGGAAGAAAAATTTAAAGCTCAAAAGCTTATGGAAATGATTGTTGATAAATTAAAATAAATTGACAACAAAAAAGAGTTCTAGAGGTTGCCTGGGGGTGCTGAGACGTTAAATGATTTGCTAAGGATCACGTGGCCAGGATATATCAAAGGTTGGACTTGAATGTAGGTCTCCCAGCCTCTATCCACTATGTTATGTTTCTACTGTATGTACAATGAAATACAATAAACATTATTAAGTACCTATTGTAGGCAGAGTTCTGTTAGGAAACATTTTCTCAGATCATGCTAAAATTGGCCCATCAATAACTTCTACCCAGTGCTCCTAGTTCTGCTTTCTGTGGTTAGACAAAGCAAGACCAGTCTCTCAGATCCTCTTTCAGAAGATAGTTCTTCAAATACTTCTTTTCTCCAGGCTAACCATCCTGGTTTGGAGGCCACTTTCTACCAAGAGGGCCTTTGAGGAAGGAACATAATATATATTATGTAGACTCTTTATACATAAAGAGTGTAACAGTACAATAGAATCTAAATACAAAGCTCTGGAACCATAGAATAGGACCTTGAAACAGGTGAAACTTTGGTATAACAATATTTTTTTGTGTATGTTTTCTAATAAATCCCTTTGGATCAGGCCAAGATGGAGCTGCCTTAGACCAAACTCCCCACTCTAGTGAGTTGTTTTTTGTTAGACAGAGGTAATGATGGGGTATGGGCCCAAGCTGAGACCTTTGTCCCAATTTAGGCCCATTTGTCTATGGGCCCCAGAAAACCCTTTGATTGTCCTTGAATTCTCCCACTTGATCAAGGAGGTCTCTGGTGTTCCCCTGAGGCCATAATTCCATCAATTGGCATTTCATTGTGGCTAAACCCAATCTCCCAATTTTCTGTCACCCTTGACCTAGCCTAGCCCTCCATTGGCTCACCTCCTTATGGCCACAGGCCATATCTAGGCTGCTCTCCCTTGGCCACATGGTCCAGGTCCCTGGAGTTCTATTACCTCATAGACTACTTGGCTGCTCCTATATCCCTTCCATAGTCTTTCTGTCCATCTTGTCTCCATTAAGGTATTCAGATTTTTACAATCTAGCCAATAGCTCACAGGTGCTCAGATTTCTTAAGAGTCTGGCCATTATGGTGGATCTTTAATAAACTTTGTCTTTGGCTGAAAGAGGACTTGGGTCGAATTCCTTTGGGCAGGACCTATGTGTTGTGATTTTGGGGTTCCAGCACTCATGAACCTCTAGACCTCATCATTATCATCAATTCCTCACTATATTGTTAAGTATATATTGAACCATATTATTAATCTACTGTTGCATATAAAGTGTGTGATATGTATTATTTTGTCTCTCCAACTATGATGTAAACTTCTTTCATATGTCATATCTTCTTCAACTGTTAAAATAATTCTAGGCATTAGTTAGAACCTTGATAGGCATCTCTTCAGAGAACAGAATGCTAAAAAAGCAGTGGGGTGGGGCCTGAATAGCTTTCTGGAACACAATTTTCCCCCTATTTGTTCTCTTTTCTCTTCCCAGCTTCTCAACCCAGGGTCTAGAAAGAAGGTTGAGAGGCCTAGCATTCAAAAGCTATACAACAGTCAAGTCACATAACTTAAGAACAGCTAGGCCCTGAGACAAAATCATAGATTTTTGAGTCAGATTATATGTTCCAGATGCCTACGTTTAGGGAGGGGTAAGGTATTCTCCACTTTATAGATGAGAGAACTAAGACCCAGACAGAGGTTAATTGACTTGCCTAAAGTCACTTATCTCCATAGTCATAAGGGAAGATGTATTTAATCCTTGTCTCCCTTACCACCTTCACACCCTCTCTTCCCCCTCCCACATAAAGTATACTTAAATGAGCAGAAGACAATTTCTCCCCATGGAATTAAAGGTTTCTGTCCTTTTCCTGGTGGGAAAAAAAACAAAAACATCATCATTGATAGTTTGATTCCATCCTCTATAGGAAGAGCCACAATCGCCAGCCCTGATTCTCTGGGCTCTGATTTGGAAGGTGGGAGTCCATGCTCCCTTGTGATGTGTTAAAGGCAGATGAAGATCTTGAGTTTGATGTGTTAGGGCAGAGCTCCACTGAAGGTCATGATGGGGAAACACAGGAAGGAGCAGAGGTCAGGTGAGTTTTGAGGGGTCAGGAAGGAAAGTCTCTAGGGATGTGGGCAAAGGCTGCTGTACTCAGATTTGTAGCAGGGAGAGACTTCACACCTGACTACACTCTGTAGATTTTCCGCTCATCCTGATCCAGACAAACAGCAAAGGAGCAGCTGTTGGAAACTTGTTAAGGTTGTTAAGGTTAACCTTGTTAAGGCTGACTGAGGTGCACATTTTCTTTACGTTGTTCCAGTGGCTCTGTTCACTAATGGCCCCCTTGCTGTAGCTAATCCATATTGTAAGTGGGATGGCTTCTCAGCCTCCATCAATGCCCAGCCATTTACTGCTAGGACCAGAGTTGACACAGCTCTAGAAAGTGGATAAAGATTTCTGTTGTCTTCTCCCCACTGATGAAGGCCACCTCTGTCTGATAGACTTGCAGCAGGACTGGTCTTGTGGCAAAATGCTGTAGTAAAGCAGCACATCTGCCGGGAAGGGCAGCTGCTCCTGGGCACTCTGCAGTGGCCCAGCCTCAGGCTTAAAAGTCTGCTGGCACAAGATATCAGTGGGCAGGTGCATTAGCCCCATGTTGTGCTCATACCAGGGATTCAACATTCCGAGGTAATGGGAAATGTCATTGGTGCTGTCCTCCTATGAGGCCAGGGGAATATCCACTGGACTCAGATGCCTTAAGGAATCTGTGGACATGAAGTGTGGCTGGTTCAGATGAGCAGGAGAGGTACTGGATGTAGGCTGATAACTTCTTTTACTGGGATATAGAAGAATTGGAGCTTGAAGCATGTGTTAGGAGTGGGCAATTGCTTTCCAACTTCCAGAGATTACTGTAACCATGGGCAACCTTCCCCAAGATCTAGTCTGAGCCAAAGACCACAACATACAGTGTGGAGACCTTGGAGTCCTTGTCCCCACTATGGAAGGGCCTCTGATGTTGGTAATGTGTGGCAGCGGGGTGGAACCAACCTGAAAGTTAGCTTTCCAGCATATGCTGGTGTCAGGAATGGAAACGTTGGGAGCAGAAAGAGGGTGGTGAAGGCATGATTTTTTTTTTTGGCTAGGCAATGGGGTTAAGTGACTTGCCCAGGGTTACATAGCTAGTAAATGTTATGTGTCTGAGTCCGAATTTGAACTCAGGTCCTCCTGAATCCAGGGCCGGTGCTCTATCCACTGAGCCACCTAGCTGCCCCTGAAGGCATGTTTAAAGGGCTGCATAGACTCCCCATCTGCTAATCATTGCCTGGTGCCCCAGTTAGGCACCTTGCTAATCCTCGAGGTGTAGCACCTCCTGGCTCCTTCTCTGGCTACGGTCTGTGTAGGTGTGTTTCGACTCCAACCATAGCTCTGAATCCCTCCTGCTAATCCCAGACTCCTCCTGCAGCCAGCTGGGTCTCGCCTTATTTATTTATTTATTATAGTATTTATTATATCTTGGCAATTTGCCCTGTGTTATTTGCTTAAGGGCATAGGTCTCTTAAAGAACCTTTTTAAAGCTTTTAAAAATCAATTGAATGTTGTTTTCAACCTTTAAAGCAACAAATCACATAGCTTAATTCCTTAGGTAAATTAATAGGCAGACAGGAAAATGAGATTTGAATGAATTCCATATCTTGTTAAGTTTCTTGCATGGTTACTGTTACCAGCCTGTTTATCCTCAAATCTATGCCCTGGAGATAAATAGTGCATTGGCTTTTACCGCAGGATTTAGACTGCTTTGCCCTCTGGTATCTTTTTTTCTCAATTAGACATCTCTGATTTTTGAGAGAAACATCTCATGGTGGGGAGAAGTATATGGAAGGGTTTGGAGTTATAATTCAGTTGATGTATCCAACTCCATGTGAGGGGACTTACCAAGCAAATCAGCTATTGTTCTGTAATTTGCGTTATTACATTATTAGAAAGTTACCTGGGGAGTGGAGATGTTAAGTACCTTGCCTAGAGTAACACTTTATGTGACAGAGGTGATACTTGCCCCCATGTCCTCCTGACTCCAAGACCCATACTATCCATTATGCCAAGCTACCTCTACCCAAATCGTTAGAAATGAAGAAATGTGAAGTCAGTGTTTTGATTTTCCCCAAGATTGTAAATCATGAAAGGGAAAAAGGGGTGGGTCATGAGAGTAGGCTGAAATATCTGGAAAAGGGGCTAGGCTATTTGGAAGTAAGAATTTGGAACTACACATGGAAGATGGAAAGAGCACACACATAGGAACTGGGAAATCTGGGCTTTAGTAACAAGTATGTTTCTCTCTGGGAATCCTAGGTGGTGAAGTGGATAGAGCTCTGGGCATGAAATCAGGAAGACCTGAGTTCAAATCCAGCCTCCCTCACTCACTAGCTGTGGACCCTTAGCAAGTCATTTAGCCCTGTTTGCTTCAGTTTCTCCATCTGTAAAATGAGCTGGAGAAGGAATTGGCAAACCACTCCAGTATCTTTGCCAAAGAAACATCAAATGGGGTCATGAAGTGTTGGGCATGACTGAAAACAACATGCCTCTCACTATTTAGCGTGGGCAATTTGCCCTGTGTTATTTGCTTAAGGGCATAGGTAAGTGGGCAAGTTAGTTTAAACTTGATGGTGCTTCATGGAGTTGATTGAATGAAATAAACTCTTTGGTTTCTTCTAGATAATTGTCATAGATTTATGTTTAAATTTTCTAAGAAGTCATATATCTTTATATTTATATCTACATTACTTATCTATCTCTATCTTCTTTAGTACATATGTATATGTATACACATATATACATTTACTTATATATGACTTAGAGAGTAGGGAGTAATTTAGATACAATCACAAAAATTCTTGTCTCTAGGGACAGTTGTGGGATAATAAAGGTCAGGCACAACAAGTCATTAGACAACTTTTTAACAAGCATCCATAAGTTAGCACATATAAATGATTGCTTTACTCTTCACAATAGTTGATTTGTATGGTAATATATTTATTCCAATGATGCTTCCATTCATTGTACAAAACATTTTTTAAACTTTCTGGGATTGTCTTCTGATGCAATTTATAATTGCCCAGCTTGATCAGTCACTTTATTTAATAATGACTTTTGATAATTTCCTAAAAATCAAGCCCGCTCTCAAAATATAAATACTGGTCACAACTGAATATATCCCCTTGTTTTAACTCCCTATTTCATCTAAATTAAATAACAACTCCAAAATCTGTTATTTAAAATCTTTGTATAGTCTAACTCTATGTCACTGTTCCATTCTTATTTCACATTAAGATCCTTCATGCACTTAATGCTATATAAATATATTCTCTAAATATAGCACTCCAACTTCCTTGTTTGGGCTTAACATTTTTTCCCTTGTATCATATATTGCTAATACTACAATATTTCAATTGCATGATCAATCCAAAATTCAAATGCTTCTTACAAATGGGAAAATCTAGAAGCTATCTTCCCCTTTTGAGGGATATTTAGACCCTTTGTTTTCTACGAGTACTATAGCTTTTCAAGAGATAGTTTTCTGGGGGACTAGACCTCAAAACTATTTTAGCCTTCCTCATTCTAGGCAATACACATTTTAGCAATCTGCCCCAAATACCTTTTAGGGAAGGATAGAATTGACTTCAGTTAGCTGCCAGTCCACTTTACTCTAGGTCTAGAAAAGACACTTACATGGGAGCATCCTGCCCCAGTCCACTCTGTTTCTCATTATTCTGGCTTTTTGGTAGGAGATGGTTGAGTTCTGTTGTAAGCTCATAGTTTGGCTTGTATAGCCCTGCTAGAATGTGGAGGATTCTAGGGAAAAAGAGTACTAAGTACATTAGGAGTTAGGGATTATTCTTCTCTGCCATTAATTCATTTGGTTGTTATCTTGTTAGACAATGGAGACAGCTAAAATTTATCTCCTGTACATAATTTCTATATTGAAGAGTTTTGAGAGGTTGTGAAGATCAGAGAAAGCATCTAATGCTGGTCATATGACCCAGATTCTCTGTTCTTTTAAATTTGCTTTGTGGCTTTTTTTCCTAAAAAAAAGATAAGATCATTTTAATTGCATTCCAAATAAATATCTTTGCTCTGGAGAGTTGGGGCAAGGTAAGGGAATCACTAGCTGTTTAAGTATGCAGAATCTAATTGGGGGATCTCAGAAACTTAAGATTATTAATGTTATTAATATCTGCACTTATAGACCTCCACAAAATAGTGATGAAAAAGAACAAATAAATTAATCTATGGACTATTGCCCTTAACTAAGATAACATACATACCTCATTATTTTCTGCACATAGATCACTTAGTACAAGGAATCTTCAGCCTTTGTTCTCCTCTTCCCAACATAAGAGATCCAGGGACCTCAAGGGAAGGAATAGAAGCAGGGACCTCAAGAAAAAATCATCCTCTGAGGCAGCCCCACTGCGTGGAGACAAGCATGTTAAAAAAAAATCAGTTCCATCTACTCCCCTAAAGGAAGGGGGTGGGGGGGAGGTAGTGGTGGTGGGAGAAGGGAAGTGATCACTTGGAAAATTGTCCTTCACACTAACATCTTTTGGCTAAATTCATAAGTGATATACATTAAACAGACAATAACAACAAAACATACAATTAAGCAACAACATAATCAGTATCACCATATAATTGCAATTCTAAGCAGCAGTGATTAATAGCAACATAATACATCAACACATTGCTAATCAAGAGAGACATTTGGATTCTTATGATACATTGAGTAGGTTAGAGGAATGGAATATAGTGGGAAAACAAATATCAAATACTAAACTGGAAAGAAAATAATCCCAGCAAAAAAGTGAAACTGAATATATATATATATATATATATATGTATGTATGTATGTATGTATGTATACATGTGTATATCACCTTTTAGTTAACAAAGAATATTTTTGAGATTAAAAAAAAACCCTTACAAAAATTAAAATCCAGAAGAAGAACTCCCAGGTGAAACATTTGGTTATATGTGTGACAATGAACCTGACAATTCTTGTGCAGTGTTTCGTTGGGAGCAGCTCCAGAAGGGTGCAATATCCAAGTAGGCCAAAAGGTGGCACTTGAAGTATGAGCTATACCAGCTCTTTGAGAAATTAGTATGAACAGCTGCACCTCCCATTTACCTGCCTCTTTGTAATGTTTCTAGTTCCCGTTAAATCTAAAGGTATCAATTAATTCCCTTAAAAAATTATAACTTTGAGTAGGTCATTCCCCACTCATTTGAGGTCAGCAATCTTGTTTCCCTTCTCAGAATAATTTCAAAAAATTTCACTCACCCACCATTTAGCCAAAAATATTGTTATTAAATTGAAGTTCTAAGTAAAATATAATAGTATGAAGATCCAAAGTTGCTTTAGTGACCAAAGTTGCTGAGAGTAGAGTATAAAGTCTTAATCCCTTGCCCATTCTTCTGAGTTCTGCCTCATGCTTTCATAGCAGACATAGAGGCACTCAAAGACTTTTCTCTTTCTTTCTTTTTTTCTTTTCTTTTTCCCTAAGCTGAGTGCTACCAAGCATGCCTGGTCAAAATGGATAGGAGGTAGAAAAAGTACTATGGGGTCCAAAATTATCCAACCTGCAAGAAAAACCACTGAGGCAGAGCTCTGAGCCAATAACCATTTATTAAAGGGACTAGACCCCTTCAATGAATGGTACCTCAGACCTTCCTTATGATCTGAGATGCCCCCTGGTCCCTAGGGCCTTACTTTTATAGGGCTTGATACCCAGTCACTCAGAAGAAGAAACATAAAATGCAGAGTCTCATTGATTTACAGAATTTACTTTTGACCCTCCAGGAGGGTCAGAAATGATGCATCAGCATGGATAGTCACAGGATGGGCAAGGCAAGGGTCATCTCTGCTGACTAAGTTGTGATAAGATGGTCCTTGCCCCATTCTGGGCAAGAGAAGGTGATCCGGAGGTACAAAAACAAATTGGGGACTTTATATATCATGTCAAGACATCCTACCTATGCTGGATTTGGTCATCAGCACTCTTGTGGTTAGCCAAGTGAATTTCATAATTGGCAAATAAGTGAACAGTGAATTTGTAGATTTTCAAGTTTGAGGCCTACTATAAGAAAGAATCTATCCTATCTAATTATTCCTGCATGACATATGTAAAATATGCATTACTATATGTTATTCTTACATTAATGATATTGAACTAAAATGACTAAATGTATATTAGTAAAGAGGTGTATCATTAATAATTGCTAACAATTATTCCCCCATGGAATCATATTGAACTGATTAATACTGATTAGAATAAAATAAGGGTCCAATAAATGATTTCTCTCAGTAAAGCACACCATAATCCAACCTGGCAATATATTCTTCCTTTGACAGTGATAATCAACAGTTCTAATCCAACATAGCATTATTACAGAAGCTATAACTCAGTTCTTGGCCACCAATGAGGCAAATTCAGAGTTCAGCATTTTAGCAAGCTGGCACAAGGGAAATCTCCCTCCACCCTTGTCAAGGCTCACACATGGAAATATCTTCTCTACATCCCTTTCCAACTTCAATCTAACATTCTCCAAAAGCCAGAGGTAACCATCCCCAAAACAGGAAATCTTTTCCTTTGAAAAGCCCCAACAGATTATTATTATTCAACTATTCTTTAAGATAGTCACTTTTCCCAGAATTCCCATCTCTATACTTATGCATATTTTTTGGTGCATGGGTTCTGGAAAATGCAGGGTGAAGACTGGTAAGGGCTAGGTAGGTAGAGGCTACTTCAGCAGAGTTACATAAGTAAGTCTCATTTCTTTATGGTTACAATTCATACGTTAGCTGTCAGCAAGTGATATGAGGCAGGTCTGTGGTAAGTACATGGATTCTCTCACTTTTTTAAATTATGCATCTTTTATTTTTATAAATTCTACATTTCTTCAAATAACTCTTACCCCTCCAAGAAAACAATCTCTTATAGTAAGGAATTAAAAAGAGAAAAAAAATGAGCCAAACCAGCTTACATACTGGCAATGTTCAACATGATATGCAATGCTCTGCATACATGGTCTTCACTGCTCCCAGAGATGGGAGGGAGTGGAATTCTCTTAGTTCTTCTTTAGGGCCAAACTTGGCTGTTATAATTTCATAATTTTCATTTTCTATGGTTTTATTGTCCTTTCCATTTGTATTGTTGCAGTCACTGCATATGTTATTTTCTTTGTTCTGCTTACTTAATTTTATATCAGTTCATTTAAGTTTTCAAATGCTTCTCTAGATTCAGACATATTCAACATATTTATCATTTTTTTACAGTGTAGTAATGTTTTATTACATTATGTATCACAATTTATCACTTCCCTAGGCAATGGATATACACTTTTTTTTCTAGGTAGTGAAGTTGCTCTTTGAAAGTCTATACATGAAAGGAAGACTTTTATTATTACCCAGATTATTTCTTATGTTTCTTTCCTCTGGAATTCTATAAGAATATATTGGGGTGGGAAAAGGAGGCAACTAGTTTAAAAGCTGGTACTTTCCTCTGTTTGGTTGTTTGAAGAAGATTCATCCTTACTATGGGAAACAAAGGAAAAATACATATATAACTCCCATAGATCAATTCCAGGTCACATGACAAACAAAATGAAGGACTAGATATTTTGTCTAATCCTCATGATCACTCCAAGATAGGAATCATATGCAAGAGATAAAACAATTTCAGCTTTCTTCATTGTACAAGACACCAAGAAACCTAGCTTGGTGTCAGCCTAATGAACTAACAGAGGAGAAGGTTTGTCTTTAATCTCAAACAAGTTCACTCAGAATATCCTTTACTGTAAGTCTCTGTCAGCTAACTTTCTGCCACATCTGCCCTTACTCCATCATTCTATGGCAACAAGCAACAGAATGCAATTCTGCTCAACCCCTTACACATTTTGAAAGAGGTAGAGGTAGAGATACAGGAAAGCATTCATTTGGTTTGTCTGCATTAGAGCTGAGCCAAAGAATTAATGGAGAGATGAATCTGAAATAGTGCACCAGCATGTGTTGGAGGGGCTCCAACAGGTCTGAAGGAAAGGAAACTGGTATTCATCTGAGGTTAATTTTGTTCCCCCTCAGAAGACAAAGAACCAGTAAAAGTGAATTCCCCAGTAGGGAAGGAAGTTTGAAAGAGTTTTGAGGTCCTTCCCTCAGGGATTCACCATCTAAGGGGAAGTAATCAGAAAGTGATCAATAAGGTAATAGAAGTGAAAAAGAGATTGAGATTAAGAAAGGTCATAGGAGGAAGAAAATTTAGTTGAAAATCTTGAGCATGAGTAGATAAATCAATAAGGAATATTGAATATGGAAGAGAAGATGACCTCAAGAACATCTGAATGAGTCCAAACATCTCTGAATACATTTTGTAAGACAAAGAAAACTAGATCTATATTCAGTGAAACGGATAACCCAGTGGACTTCCATGAAAACATGGAACCACAGCATAATGTCCCTTAATGGTTCAAGGGAGTAATAAGAACAGTGAAAGCAGAATTATTGGCCTGGATAGCAGAAATAATCTGGAGAATAGAAAAACTTGAATTCATGGTAGCAAATATCATCAAAGAAACAAAAGAAAGAATGTATTAGGAATACAAATACACAAAAGCAAAGGACAGTTTTATATTTTTTCCACTTAATGGTATTTTATTTTTTCCAATTACATGTAAAGATAGTTTTCAACATTCACTTTTATAAGATTTTGAGTTCCAAATTTTTTTCTCCCTACCTCCTTTCCTTCCCCCCTCCCCAAGATGGCAAGCAATCTGATACAAGTTTTATATGTAAAATAATATTAAACATATTTGCAAAGGACAATTTGGAAGAAGAGAAGCAAAAAGCAAAAACACTAAGAGAAAACATGATTTCTATGTAAGGAAAACATATTGATGGAGAAAACAGGATGCAAAGAGAAAACTTAAGGATTAAAGGTCTATCAGAAAAAACTTGACAAGACAAAATATCTGATTACCATAATGCTCAAAAAAATAAAACTATCTAGAATTTCTGAACTCAGAAAACAGTGTCAATCAAAAAAATATATAGATTGCTTCTCAAAACAAAACTATGTTGAAAATGCCAAGCCATATAGTAGTTAAAATTAACAATTCCAATGACAAACAAGTTCTTCAAGTAATCAAGAGAAAGACTTTTGAATATAAAGAAAAGGAAATTTGAATAACACAAGACTATCTTTCACCCACCAGCACTTGCTATAGGGAATATAATAATTTATTCTAAAGAGGATAGATGCAACCTGAGGTGACATACTCTTCAAATTTGAATCTAACTATTAGTGGGGGGGGGGGGATGGTCATTCAACAAAAGAGAGGCATTTGAAGCATTCCTACAAAAATAAAAGTTTGGCAGATTATTTTCTTTGGAAACACAGATGCAATAATGCTTTTAAAAAATGGCACCTAGGAAAGACCTTTATTTCTGTCAAGTTAAAAACATATCCTGTAGGTAAAAGGGTAAAAAAAAAACTAGGAAAGAGAAAGACATCTTTTTGGTTAAAAGCAACAATAGCAACAACAAAATAACAACAGAGGCACCATTAAGAGATTTCTTTCTAAAATGTACAGAGACAAAAGTGGAAGTGGAAATGATATAGAAGTGACAATGAAAGAACATGTCTGAAATATCATTGACCACCTTGCTGATAGGTGAATAAATGTTCAGAAATGGAGGCCACATTAAAGGGTAGAGGAGAATAACAAGAGAGAGGGGAAAGTGTGATGTACTCAAATCAAGCCAGTGGTAAAGAATGAGGAAATAAATCACTCCTGTAGTCTCTCAAGAAGAGGCATACGGGAGAATTGGGTGAGGAGACAATGCGATGGACTTAAACAAGGGGAAACAAAGAGGGAAATCTCATTCAGTAGTGAGAGGTAGTTGCACTGAAAAATCTTACCATGCTATCCCTGTGAAAGAAAGATATTCTATTATGGAAGACAGAGACCTTATAATGGGTTTAATCTGCAGTAATTTGGTGCTTAAAGGGACCACTTGCCTTTGAGAGACTATTGTGTCTCTATGGACACATAGAAAAAGGACAATCAGAGCACCTGGGGATACCTCATATCCAGAAGAGTGGGAGGGCATGGAGCCACAGAGATTTGATGTCAAATGGGAAAAAAGGATCATGGAGAAGGCATAGGATAGTAATGAATTAAGGGCACAGGAAAATTTCCACAATGGGACAATACTTCTATCCTCTCTACTTCTTGCTAGAACTGATACTTCTAAGAGTGAGGAGCAACAACAAAATGTACAGTGCAATAATATAGAAACTCCTTAAAAAAGCAAACTTGAAATAGCTTAAGAGTTTTAATTCCATGAGGAATATAGAGACCGAAAAAATAAATAAATAAATATGAAGATCATGCATTAAAGAATTAAAGGCAGAAAAATAGACCTAAAAGGAAGAAAATTAATGAAGAGAACCAGGGAAATATATATATATATATGTGTATATATATATATATATATAATTAATAGACAAAACAAGTTGAAGGTGAGATGAGGAAGGAAGGAAAGAAAAAACAAAGGAAGGAAGGAAATAAGTATTTATTAAATGCCTACTATGTATTGGGCACTGAGCTAAGCACTTTATAACTATTACCTCATTTGATCCTCACAATTACCGTGGGAGGTAGATGTTATGATTATCCACATTTTATAGTTGAGAAAACTAAAACAGATAGAGGTTAAGTTTCTTTTCCAGAATCACATAGCTAGTAAATACTGCAGCATAGATTTGAACTCAGGTCATCCTGACTACTTAACTGAAAGAAAAAAAAAGAATTAGCTAATGAGATAAAAAGAATAAAGAAAGGGATACTAATAAGTTAAGCAAATTCCAAAATTAGGTAAATGGGTAGAAAATGGAACAGTTGTTGAGGGTGAAGGAAAAAGTGCCTATGGGAATAGGGCTGTCTTAAAGTAGATTAAGCAAAATAACTGAAGAGACAGTATTCTTCTTTACAGAGGAAAAGGAATTAAACAAAATCTTCATTCATTAAAAACAGTGAAGCAAATGGAAGAAAATATAACTTTGTTTTTAAAAATAATTTATTTTGAATTATCAACAATCACTTCCATAAGCTTTTGAGTTTTAAATTTTTCTTCCCCTTCCTCCCCACCTCCCACCCCAAGATGGCACGCAATCGGATATAGGCTCTACATATACATTCCTATTAAACATATTTTCACATTAGTGATGTTGTAAGTAAGAATTAGAATCAATAGGAGGAACCACCAGAAAGAGGAAACAAAACACAACAGAAGAAAAAAATAGCAAATAGTATGCTTCAATCTGCATTCAAACTGCAGAGTTCTTTCTTTGGATGTGGACAACATTTTCCATCATGAGGCCTTTGGAGATGTCTTAGATCCTTGTATTGCTGAGGAGCGTTAAGTCTATCAATATTAGTCATCATACAACATGGCTGAAAATATAACTTTAAATGTGAATGGATTAAACAAAACAATAAAACAAAAATAGTAAAAAATTGGATAAGAAAATATCTAATGATAGACTAGGGAGGAGGCTTAAGAACCTAAAGGTCTAGTCTAGATACCTCATTTTTTAACATACGTATATGTGTGTGCATGTGTATGCACATGCATGTATACACACAAATGCATATATTTATAGATTTTAAGGAAAATGAGGGCCTTAGAAGTCACATGACTTGACCAAGACACAGATAGCAAATAGCAAATCTATGACTCCGCCTCCTCAACTTCTAAATCTATTGTATTTTCCACGAAAAACAAAATCATTGTTAAGCATTCAGCTTTTTCAAGGAAATGTTAAAATAGACTTTGGAAATAAAGATCCGTGGCTCTCATTAGATCTTTAAAGAATGGCAGAGAAAGGACTTTGCAGCATTCCTTGTGGATATTATATTGGACAGGAATTTAGGTAACTGTGAAGCTAATTGGATAGCTGTTGGAGCACAGACATAATATCTGAGAGGGAGAAATAGAAAGCAACACTTGACAAGGTTCAGGTGCTATAGAGAGCATTAGAATAACAAAATCAGAAACCTTCAGTAGTAGTGTCAAAGCATGAGCTATGTTTGAGAAATGAGTTGTCCTCTTTGTACATATTTTGATCGTGTATCTTTTCCAGGTTTGTATGTCCCGCACATGATCATATTGCATTTTACTTCTATCACCAAGGCTATATATGGAAGAAAGAGAGCTCAATGCTTGTAGAGGAAATTATGATTACTTTATTTATTTATGCTATGCTATGGTATGGTATGGTATGGTATGGTATGGTATGAAATATACTTGCTATTAATTAAGTGTATGCTCTGACTGAGGAACTGATGTGTGAAAATAAACACATCAAGTGTGTGGGGGAGCTGGTGAGTCATGGTTTAGACAAGATTCTGATTCACAAAAGTATTTAGAACTTAGCTTGGTGGGGTCTCATAGGTCAGGGTAGATCTGAGTGCTATCCTGTGACAATTTTTTAAAAAGTCATATTTATGAAACACATCAACATTTACAAAGTAATTTCTTCACAGCTCTCTAGGATGAGTAGTACACATATATTTTAATCTGTTGCTGAATTACTAGGGGATTGTTTTAATTTAAGCAACAAGGCCCTGATTCAAATTCTGAGAAGGAAGGAATAGGGGAAAGAAGGAAGAAAGGAATTAATGTTAGAGTGGGAATCTCAAATTCTGTCCTTCCAAGTGTGATTACTGAACACTCAAAATGTGGTCTATCAAGAAGGCAATCACAAAACTTAAAGGGGACTCTCTAGGTGATAGCACGACAGCCAATACAAACACTTCCCTCATTTTTATACTTGAGAGTCAAGGAGAAAATTACAAAGTAAGCATTCTGATACGTTAATAATGGTATCAAAAGAAACCATGTTCCCTGACCTGAAACCCTCTGCAAGAAGGGAAATTGCTTCAACTCAGGTAAAAAGAGTAAGTAATAAGAAAGAAAAACTGTTTCATTGCCTTTTCTTGGTTAACTGTGGGCATGTGAGGCCATCAAAGGATGCATTTTCAGGTATGATGAAGGGCTAAAGGAACTCTGTCAACATATTATAGCATAGTTAATTTGTTTGTTGCCTTGGAGTCAATACCTCATCAACCTCTTTCTAGAATTTCAATGAAAATCTCATTAAACAGGAGATGCAGGGTTTTCTTTCTACGGGCTTGGAGAAACTTCTAAGATCCAGAAGGCCACATTGTTAGCCTTTGATAATGCTCACAATGACTCTAGTGGAATTGATTGGTTGACAGTAAATCATGATGTTTTTGATTTTAAAATATTTCCAAAAACAGTAAAACAAATATTTGAAAATGCTATGAACATGGTATTGACATAAAGGGAGGATAGAAATACTAATTCTACCTTCCTCTTCCAGCCTTTTGAAGTGAAACTCCAAGAAATTGACTTGCATGGAGTTACCAAGGAAATGATAAGAGTTGAAAGGCATTTTCCTACTCGAATTTAAAGAGCATTGTATGCTGAATTAAAGAATGGCTACATGTCATCCCTTGCTATGTGTATTTCCTAAGCCAGTATCATGTGAGTTCCCTATTGGATGACCTTTCTACTTAGGTACCCTACATGTGTGTTCCATGTCTACATATGTCCCCTATATGTGGACCTATTTCCATTAACATCTCTTAACTATAAATGCATGCACAGGATGCTGCTAATATATTATCCTACTGGAAGAGGCTGGGAAGCTCACTTCTCAGAGAATCATTATGACAATGCAACAAGAGTACGTTGGCTAGATTTGGAGCATGTATACACATCCTGAAACTAGTCCTAGTCTGTCAAGCATGTAAAGGAGAAGAATCTCTTTGAATGGCTGTGGTTACGTAGCCAGAACAGGGTGGGAAGGTGAGAGAGACTCAAAAGGCACTGGTCAACCTTGTCAATCTAGTCACCCTATCTTTACATGTGACTTTTTTTCTGTCCGATGGCATTATGGTAAGAAAATATAGACATACTAAAGGAGAAGGCCTTAGGTCCTTCCTATCCAAGGATAACAAGTAGCCTGTGAATACAAGCCTCAGTTCGTGTGTGTGTGTTTTAGGTGAAGGATATCGGAGAAAACTATAGCCTTTTTATTTTTGAGATGTCAGCAGGTTGAGCGCCTGGAAGCTTGAGAGTTAAATCTGTGCTGAGTTTTGCAGCTAGCCTAACTTAAACATCCCTATAAATGTCCTTTAGGACCCAGGCAGGGACTCATCCAGCACTGATGCCACATTTGGATATAAACTTGATGACTCTAATCTCTGTAGGATCTGTGTTATGTTTGATCCTACTAACCTTAGAAACCAAGGTGAGATGAGGAGAACATGCCCCTGAGGTGTTGGAGATTAATGTTTATACACTTGTTCTTGCTTTACCTTCAAAATCAATATCCCTCATAGAATCAAATTAATGTCATTTGGTAAAATGGAAACTGTGGGGATAGTCATTCCTTACTAAAAGCGATTGGGGTAGGGGTGAGGGGAGTAAGAAGGAACATCCAGAATCATGATTCATACTGATAGCATTGGATAAGAGAAACTCCCAGCTTCTCAGAGGTACCCTGAGAATCCTAGAGAGATAGCCTTGCTTTGGAAAAGTAAGGTCAGGGTACTCAGTAAAATTGGGAATCTCATCCAGAATAATTTTTTTCCTTCTATTTTTGAAGTTTAAATACTATTCTAATTTTAAATTTTATTTTATTATTGTTATTGTTGATTTTGTCTGGCTTCCTTTTTAGCAAGGTTCTTTGTATTATTATTCAATTGTTAATAAGTATTAGTGATTTTAAGCATTCTCATTACAAGAAACTTAGCTCTGATCCATATCTAAGAAAAGGCCAACTATTTCATAATTGGATAACTGGGCCTGGCACTACTATTACTGTTTTTAATTTGTGTTGTTCGAATTTATCAAATTATTCATTTGAGGGGTTGCTCTTTGGTGTTCAGGTAAATCTTGGCATCACAAAGAAACACTGAGAGTATATAAGAATTGTATTAGAAAAATATTGCCAATTTATGGAGACTGATATTCATAAGGGACTACTGAATAAAATTTGTGTTTAATGAGGAGGATGTTATGAGTTTCATAAAGATCCAAGAATTGGGGGTCTACAGAATAATGTATATGTGAACAAAATCAGGAACATCTACTAAGGATATTCTCTGTGAATTCGCAGTTATTCACACATTTAAGAATATCTGGAAAAATCCAGATAGAGGGCAGTACTTGGAAATTAGTTCTCAGACCTTTATTCATGGGAAGGACAAAGTTAACTAAAGCATTAATGAATAGGAATAATGACTCAGCACAGCAGCTGAGGTTTGGATTTGAAAAGTAGGTTTGGCATTTCACCCAAACAGGACTTTTCCAGGAAGAAACATGCATGAATCATGTTGAGTCTACACTCTGTGGGCCAGTGTTGTTTCTCCTACCAACACTTACATGTCCATGAAAGGTAAACTTACCCAAATCAAATAGCAGTGTGTTTGGGGGGAGAAAACCCAAAGATAATTTCATAATGGTCTACAGAGTCACTTCATAAGTGAATCAAATGGTGACTAGGTCCCTAAAAGACACAGAGAAACATCTCCTGTAGTGGTTTGTAAATTATATACATTGTCACAGGCAGAAAAGATAAATACAATTTAGGAACAATTTTATGGAAGAGCCCCAGTGCTGCTGAAGAAGACTTTATAGAGGACTAGGCTGATCTGCTTAATGGAAGCCTTAAAGGAAGGACCATGCTGGTAATCTTTTAACAGCTGCTCCTCCAGAATGCGGTCTTACAAGTTCATGAAGAATTGATTTAAAAAAAAAAAGATTTTAAAAGTTGACTGGGCAAGTTAGATGAATTTGAATTTTTTAAAGCAGACTTAAGACATTTTAAGAAATTTTGCTATTTATTACCATATCAATGTTTTCCATCTTCTTCAGTTCCAGATTCTTTTAAACTTTGCCCTTTTCCCTTCTTCTTACACTGACCTCTAATCATGTCACTTATCCTTTACTCCTAAACACATTACATGCTTGCATAATGGAAGGGTGAGGCTGCTAATAATGAATGACTTCTATCTGATCTCATTTGCCCACAATAGATGAAGCAAGTGAGCAAACTGTCATTGGGAAAAGTCCTCAAAACATCAGAATAATGCAAAATTTGTTCCTTGATGCAGGAATGCATCAGAAAGCATCCTTGCAGAAAGTTTCCTTTTGGAAGGAGAGATGGAAGTGAACAAATTGATAATCACAGGAGAAAATTGGGTGCAACGTTTGGGGAATACTGAGGAATTCCATAGGTTCTGTAGTCAGAGAACCAAACAGAGCCATCTAATTTCATGTGATATGAGCTATCTATTTCATTTGCCTCCTTTACCTCTCTTCACTGCCCATTCTAATCTGGCTTCTCATTCCAATAATCAAATGAAACTACCCTCTCTGAGGTTATCCACAATCTCTTAATTGCACCTTTTCTCAGTCTTCATCTTCCTAAATTTCTTTGCTGTATTTGACCCTATTGACTACCCTTCCTCCTGAAGGAAAATCCTTCTCCCCCTTTACTCATACAACCCTAATTCATCCCCTTATTACATCTTCTGTACACTATTCCAACATCTTCCTAAATGAATTCCCAGTTTACACATGCTTTCCTCTCCAATCCACCCTACACATAGAAAACAATATAAACTTCCTAAAGCATAGATCTGACTATGACATGCTTCTGACCAACAACTTTAAGTGGCTCTTTGTTGGTCCTTGTATAAAATACAAATTCTTTGGTTTGTCATTTAAAGTCTTTTACAAATTGACTCCAATCTATAGGATTATTTGACTTCTGGTTTCCATGGGAAAAGATTGAAAGAGAAAGAATGGATGAATAGAGGACTTGAGGCAAATAATAAAGAAATAGTATAAGTTGTGTGGAGGGGAAGGTTGGACCAGTGAAGAGGACCAGAGATTGAATTTAAGAGGAGAAATTGAGGAAAATATGAATCTATAGGTCCAGATACTGGTCCAGGTTCTGTTTCTGGGTTCTGTGAAAGAAGATTGAAAAGAAGGAGCAAGTATCAGGTTGGATTAAAGAGCGTGTGAAAGTACTAGAGAGGATTACAGAGGATCAAAGAGGATTATGAAATAAGGACCTGAAAAAAAAGACTCAAGATGGCTAAGAAGAAAGTAGTTGCTAAGAAAAGGAAGTTGAGTTGGTTGTCACATTGTCGAGAAGTGAAAATTGACTACAAAAATTTTAACCAAGTGCTTTATGTTGAGGTACAAGTACAAAGAAGGCTGGAAATGTCAGCCAGCATGGAAGATAAGTGAAATTGTATAGTGACTTACACTGAGATTGTTATATTTGTGTTTGCCATGGAGGAGTGACTGATAGTTATCTTTGTTCTAAGTGAAAGCAGAACTTCCTGACAAAAATGGCAAAGGAATCCAAATCTCTGAACTCTAAGTTGTTATTTCTAAATTGAGGCTTTGATGAGGGAAAAAAGGAATTTGAAAATGAGAAATGAAAATGTGAGCAATTAGTTGATTAAAAAAAATAAAAGAATGTTGCCAAGCTGGTTATGGTGGTACATGTCTGTGATCTTTGCTACTAGGGAGGCTAAAGCTAGTGGATGACTTGAATTAGAGAGTTCTGAGTTATAGTAGCTAAGCAGATCAGGTGTCCCCACTAAGTTTGACACTAGATTTATTCAGAAGTTCCTAGGAGATAAATTTCAAAAAAGGGGAAAGTAGGAAAAGCTGTGGCCTAAAATGTCTATATAGACATACACAAAGGAAGAAAACATGATTTTTTTCCCTTTTAGAGTGTATTGTAGATCACCTGAACAGAAAGAAGAAATGGGTGAGGTATCTGGGGGAAAAAGATCCCAAGTCTGGGCACAGAGACATTATATAGGATACATTTCTCTAAATATCTTCTGGAGCCCTCTCCTCTCCTCCTCTTCCTCCTCTCTCATCTCTTTCTTCTCTTTCATCTCTCTCTTTCTCTGTTTCTCTGTCTCTGACTTTCTTTCTTGAGCATGCACACATGCACACACACAAACACACACAGAGCAGCTAATAACTTTTTGACTTAGCGATAATTTCAACCTTCAATAAATGAATAAATCAAACAATAAGATATTATGTTCTGCTACTGATTCTCACTAATGAGAAAGAATTATTGTTGGGGCAGAAATGATGGGAAATATTGGGGGAAAATGACCATTTATTTTAAGAGTGTGTCTGAGAGGAAAGTAAAAGAATTACTATAGTTTAACATATCTAACCTTTAGAGAGACCACTCAGCTGAGCCCACAGTGGTCAGAGCACACAGTCTTCTTTGTATTGTACCTACGATTTGTGAATAGAATTGAGTCTTGGGGAACCCCACATTTTAATCATGGAGATTAGAATTCTCATTCTCATACTCATTGACTCATTAAAACAAAAACAACCTCAGAGAAAATGCCAATTTTATTTTAAAAAAGTTATGGATGGAATTTTGAGCCCCCAAAGAGGAGAATAAAGAGATATATAATGAACAATATAAACTAGATATAAGGCAGGTAATATATTCCTACATGAATGCTTAAAAAGATGTGCCAAGCAAAAAGAATCAGCACATATCAAAAGAAGGATCACAACAGAATTTAATAATAGCTTAAAACTGTTGATACAATTGACTGGGAGGCTGATATTTAACATTCATCAGAATATAAACCAGTTTTGTGATATTGATCATTAGGTATCTCACATTTCACCTTGGTGTTGAACTGTCCAACCAAGTTCAAGTTGATTTTTTTTTCTGGTGATCACCCTCTCCAGTGAAGCTGCCCTTTCTGTCATCCCGATCTAGCTACCATTGAAACTGCAAATAATTTCTCTAGTCAACACTTCTGCTGCCACTGCCAATCCTAAATGCTATGCTGATGGATGATGCTATTGCTGCTCTAAGCTGAGTTGCAGACTCAGAAAGTTATTTATTGAAGGAAAGGAAACACAGAAGAAAGAGAGCCCAAAAGGCAAGATATGAGTTCACTGCTACATGAAAACTGGTAGGGAATTGGGAGTAATAGCCCTTTTCCCCCACTTACTCAGAATAAAAATTGAAGCAGCCCACATATTTTACAATCTGAAAGGAAAAGAGAGTTGGAGAGAACACTAGCTCACTTTTTTATATCCAATGAGTCATTAGCTCTTTCAGCTCAGTAGTCAATTAGCAAACTATTCCTCATTTTCCCTTGCAGTCATTGATTCACATGTGGCAAAAAGCAGGCTTCTAGAGTTTCCACATGATTGATCAACAAGTAGAGAATATCTACAATACATACCATCTTACATATGTATGATAAGTCCATGTTTCTATTTCCCTGCAAATGGAATTGGTTTTCTCTAAAATCAAAAAGCTGTCCCCCAATGTGATTGGTTCATGCCTCCCTTAATGCATTTTCCTGGTCACCTAAGGGAATAAGGTGGAATCAAGACCAATCTGACTTGGTAGATGTCTGAAGATCACATGAGTTAAGTATACCCTGTCCTGTTGAACAGACACATCACATTTCTCTATTTAAAACAGGGGCACCACATCTTTAGAAGCTAAGTGCCACTGTATTCTTGTTGTATATCCTTGCTTTGTTAGAATTAAGTAAACCTCCTTTTGTTAACTGTTCAATGCATTACAAGTGCTTCATTTTGTTCCAAAACCAAACCTGAACTAATAGGATAGTGTTATCCACACCACCCCTAAAAACATGAATCCTAGATTTTCTGAAAACAAATTTCAAAAGTTTCATAAATATAGTTAGGATACTATGGAATGAATTGTAATCATTCCAGTAGGGATGGAAGATGTTCCAGACTGTAATTATGAAGACAAAAGTCACATCAACAATCATTGATTAAGTTCTTCTTATCTGCCAGTTATGATACTGAACATTGACTATACAAATAAAATAAAAATACAGTCCCTGCCTTGAAGAAGCTTGCATTTCTAATGAGGGAGACAACAGGTAAACAACTAGGTTAAGCAGCTGGTGGGGAGGAAGGGCAAGAAAGGCCTCCTGAAGTAGGTTGCACTTGAACTGAGTCTTTAAGGAAGTCAGAGAAAACAGGAGGCAGAGATGAGGGGATAGAGAATTCTAGGAGGGGAGAACAGCTAGTGCAAAGACTTGGAGACAAGCAATGGAGTGTTGTTACCAAAGGACTTTAAGCAGGCCAGTACTGCAGGAATGTTGAATGTTTGCAGGATGATACAGTGTAAAAAAATTATAAAGGTTGAAAGAGGCTAAGTTATAAACTTTGAATGCCAACAGAGAACTTTATATTTGATCCTGGTGGTTATAAGAAGCTGCTGAAGCATATTGAGCAGGTAATGAACATGACCAGTCTTACACTAGAAAAATTACCTTGGTCCCTGAGTGAAAAATGGATTAGAGTGAGAGCTAGCTAGATGTTTATTGCAATAATCTTAATGAGAACTGATAAGGGCTTAATTAGTTTTGTGGCTGTGTAGTAGAGAGATCGGGAGTTATATGAGTGAGAGAAATTAATATTATGCTATCATGTTAATAACTAATTACTAATTTGTGATCCATCCTTTTCCTCCTATTTCTGTTAATACCATACTCCTGAAAATGTCTGTCAGTCTCTGAAAGGCATAACTGAGTCATAAGGTTACTCCTAGCCCTCAACTTACACACTCCTTAACTAGGTTGGGCAGGACCTCACCCAATTGAGAAACCTAATTTCAGTTTAGAGCATAAACAGAATCCAGACTGTTTTTACCCAGGAAGAAGCAACCCCTATCCTTCATCCCTTCCATTAGAGTTTAGAGTGAGCCAGCTCATGAAGGAGAAAACTAGCCAGAGAGGTCCAGATGGAAATGCCTTCCCCTGCCCAGATTCCTGGAGGATGCTGAGTCTAATGATCAAGCCACATTCTTGGCAGGAAGAGCTAAAGACTTTCAGCTCACCTCCTCATTAAAATTCTACCAATCAGGGTTGAGTTTCACTTGTCAGAGGAGTTCCCCATCAGAATGTACACATTTAAGATGTTTCAGTGTCTTTCTTGACATCTTTGGTTACCAAGACAAACTACTGACCATAATTTTATTGATTACTAGCTAGTCTAATTAATAAATTAATTATTACTTACCTGGAAACTCTGTCAATCAGGGGTTTTATTCACTACATGAGAGAATTTGTGAAGGTAGGAATAACAAAGTTTGGCAATGAATTGAATATGATGAACGAAAGAGAGAAATTGAGGATGACACTATGGTTGACATGCTGGGTGATAGGAGGATGATGATCCTTTTGGCAATAATAGGGAAACTGGGAGGAGATTGAGGGAGATAGAGCACCAGAATGGGTGGTCAAAGACACAGGAATAAGACAGATCTACTGTATGTATAGTGACATATTGAAAGTACAAGCAGGCTGACATTTGGTATCAGCAACAGGTAGAACCTGGTAGAACCTTGGGCCTGGAATCAGAAAGACCTGAGTTCAAATCCAAGCTTAGACACTTACTAGCTATGTGACCCTAAGTAAGTTACTTTACCTCTGTTTACCTCAGTTTCCTCATCTATAAAATGAGAATAATAATACTACCTACCTCCCAGGGTTGTAATGAAGATCAAATGAGAAAATAATTGCAGAGCACTTAACACAGTGCCTGGCTCATAGTAAGTACCATATAAATATTAACTATTATTGTTAAAGTATCAACAGGCATATGTCTTGTTAGGAAGTCAGATCATGGAATCAGGGAAGTTTGGCTGAAGACAATAGGTTGCCATTTAAGTAAGCGATTTTATTTTTCATATCAAAGAGTAACAGCTGTTGGAACTGGTGTTCAAGGACAGGACTCTAATTTTGAGAGTTATTAAGATGTAGCAAGGCAAATCTTTGAGGTGTACCAGATAGAGAACTAACACAGGGATTCAAATATAGTGTGGGAGGGTACATAGTAGGCATCCAATTAATTTCTGTTATAATATAATGTAGGGGCAGATAGATGGTGCAGTGTATAGAGTGCTGAGCCTGGAGTGAGGAAGACTCATCTTCGTAAGTTCAAATCTGTCCTTAATAGCTGTATGATCCTGGGCAAGTCATTTAACTCTGTTTGCCTCAGTTTCCTCAACTGTAAAATGAGAGGATCCCTCACCTAGCATCAAGATTAAAAAAAAAAAGTTGTTGCTTTGTAGTGTCTACTCTTTTATCTTACCAAAGATGGAAAGAATATGTTATATTTTGCAACTTGAGACTGGATTGTACAGGATTACAGGCCCCAACAGGAAGCTGGAGAAGGAAATGGCAAACCACTCCAATACCTTTGCTAGGAAAAATTCAAATGGGGTCATGGAGAGTTGGACATGACTGAAAAAGGACTGAACAACAACACCAAAATGATACAATATGGCACCCTGGTCACAAGGAATAAGGAAGAGGTCTAGTTAGAGCAATTGAGCTAGAATGTCAAAATGGGATCAGGAGGAAGAATGGCTTGAGGTTGAATCCTAAGGCCACAGGGGCTCTTACATTTCCAGTGCCAAGGAATTATTTGTTACAGAACCTAGGATTAAGTGGTCCTAGGTGTGGAAACTACATATATATATATACGTACATATATATGTACATATATATATATATACATACATATATGCATATGTAACTAGAAGGTGCTACTGCATAGCACAAAGTTATCTGATAATTTGCCCTTCACAATCCTACTCCCTCTTAGGAAGGAAGTAGTACACAATCCTCCTAGACCAGTCAAACTGAGACCTGTTAAATTCTTTAGCTTTAAAAGGCCAAAGACCACCACTGCATTCTGGGCCATCTCCAGTTGAACTAATCCATATCTGACCACTGGACCCAGATAACTCCGGAGGAGAAAATGAGGCTGGTGACTTTGCACAGTCCTCCCTCACTTAAATCCAATTCACTTGCATGTCATGGCATCACCTCCCTGATGTCATGGTCCTCTTCAAGAACGAAGGACAAACAGCAACCTTTGCTTTGAGTAAGGGCCAGAGACTTCTTGCAAGAGAGGGCCACCCACTGAATTCTTCTCTCTCCCCTTCCTTGGGATTATGGATTTAGTGACGACCACCATTGTCTTTCATTCTCTCCTTCATCCTGAGTGTCAGAGGTGATGACACAGATACTACCACTGCTCTTCTTCAATACTGTCATTTCTGTTGCTATCAGCTGAATTCTCTATTCCTAACTCCTTCAAGCTTCCTGTTGGGGTGTGTAATCCTGTACAATCCAGTCTCAAGTTGCAAAATATAACATATTCTTTCCATCTTTGGTAAGAAAAAAGAGTAGACACTACAAAGCAACAAACAACTTTTTTTTTTAATCTTGCTACTAGGTGAGGGATCCTCTCATATCTTGGATAAGTCCACTTCCTTTAGTTCTACTTTGAGACACCATTACTATCAAAACACTATTTAGAATGCCATCAATTCAGTATTCAAAAGTTTGGGAGAGAATATAGGTAAAGTAAATCTAGTCACATTGCTCTCTCACCTCTCCCACAAAACAGCTCCAATTTTTGAAAGTTTTCTCTGATCTAGTGATAGGTGAGAAACTCAACTATGTGCATAGCATTAAAAAACAACAACAACAACAAAAACCAGGGTTTTGGTGATATGATGAGATGAAAATCCCTCATTAAAAAGCCACTCTGACATTTTAAAAGGTTAAAGATGTTCCTTAAACATAATTTCAACTGGTGAAATTGAAGTGGCTGAAAATTGTAATAATGTTTTCTTCAGGTCAATAGGATTCTTTTTATCATGAATCACAATATTTTCATGCACCTCACTTCTTGCTTCCCAAAATTTTGCTCAGAAATAATCAATGAAGTGTCAGTAGTCATGCTCAACTTAGTCATACTCCTTCCTTTATTTATTTCAATGATCTATTTCTTTAATATTGCCAGTTGAAGATGACCTTGGACTTTGCTGACACATTTGCAGTGATTAATTGTATTTGAAATATTGATATTTTCATATACTGTTTCACTTCTTCATAGATCATGTTAGTTCCCTGTGAAGCGTCATCAGAGGTAGCTGAGTCAGATTTAGGAGATCAATGGAGTCCTATTTTCTGATTCTCTCCCTATTCAAACTAAGAAAAGCTTTGCTTTCTGAGGGAGTCAGTATGTTACATGTGAGATTGTATGTAATTTTCATGGCTGTAACAATGTCTTACCACTTAGGCATCCTTCTACAGTTTATACATTTGCATAAACTTTAAAAAGGCCTTCAGAAGATTGTCTTTTTTCTTTTTTTTTTTTGTTGTTGGTAAAATGTCAGAAGTATTTCTGTAAGTAGGTCGTTTATGTATATTCATGATTCAAAGTTTCCAGCTCTATTTATCTAGCCTTATTTTCTCTCCCAAATTACATTCACAAATCACCAACTGCCTCTTGGATACCTTGAACTGGGTGTCCCACAGGCATCTCAATTTCAAATGTTAAAGACAGAATTTACATTTTCTTTCAAACCCTCTCTTCTTTCAAATTCTCCTATTACTGTTCAGGACACCATCATGCTCTAAGTCACCCAAACACTCAAATTTAGTTTCATCCTTGACTCACCTCTTACTCACCTCCCATATCCAATTCATTGCTCAATCTTGTTTCTACCTTTACAACATCTCTTATGTATATACCTACTCACATGGCCACCAATTTAGTTCAAGGCCTTATCACTTCTCACCTGAACTACAAAACCCTTCTAACTGGTCTCCCTGCTTCGAGTTTCTCCTCACTCCAATCCATTCTTAATTCTGGTGCTAAAAAAGTTATTTTTAAAAAGCATTTGCCTGACCGTGTAACCTCCCTGCTCATCGAGCTCTGATGGTTATTTATTACCCCTTTCTTGTCCTCCTCTCCTACCCCAAACAAATATGAGTCCTCTGCTTTTAATTTAAAGCTATTTAGAAACTGGGCTATTCCCACCTATCTGACTTTCTTACACTTTACTCCCCTCCACATAGTCTATGTTCCAGTTATATACTGGCCTACTTACAGTTCTTCAATTAAAACAATTTATCAATTGTCTCTGTTTTTGTATCAGCCTTCTCCCATTTCTAGAATGCTATACCCTCTTATCTTTGAATCCTAGTATCTCTGGTTTCATTCTGAATTTTGATCAAATTTTATCCCCTACAGGTATCCGTCCTAGGTCCCTCCCAGTTCCTAGTGTTTTTCCCTTTCAGACTCCCTTCCAAGATAGATGGATAGATGGAGAGATAGATTGATAGACTGATCGATAGGTAGATGGACGTATCTTGTATCTATTTAGTTTTTTAGCTGTGTCTTTCCCATTTAAATGTAAGCTCCTTGAGGACAGGGATTGTTGTATTGTCTTTATTTGTATCCCAAATATCCATATCCCTACCATTTTGCACAGTACCTGGCAAATAGTAAGTGCTTTTAATAGACGCTTATTGAGACTAAAAATAATTTGACATCATCAACCTTTATGGTTTATAGTGATTGGAAATATGACCTTGTGTATTATCACAGTCCTGCCTTTTTGAATTTGACACTCTCTAGGAGCTTTCTCTTGAAATGAATTTTCTTAATTTCTCTCAAATATTTAATGGGTCTGTGACCTTATCGACTGGGGCATTCCCTCAGAGCTGTAGCTCATAATCCATCCATACTTGTCAATGCTAGGAAACTCTGGTCTGTATCTTCCCATAAGTTTACCACAGTGGGGTCCATTTAGCATGGTTAAGAACTCCTAGACCTTTTCCTATAAGCAGAGATTTTTTTTTCATTCTTTGAATTTGTATGCCCAGAGCATAGCACAGTGCTTGGCCAGAGTAGGTTCTTAATATGTGCTTGTGGATTAATTGATTAATCATGAGAATACAAGTTGTTGTGGCCTGAACCTGACTCAGGCCAGTCCTTTGGTAAATTTAGGTCTAATAATAGAACAAAATGAAATACTTAGAGATCATTCAACAGTTATTCTCCCCCCCCCAAAAAAGACTTACTTAGTCATTATAGAAGTATAGCATTGAGGTTACCTTAAGTTGATTCAACTTAATGAAGCTCCCTTCCTTAAGTTGCCCATTATTTTCCATCTGTCAAGCATTATATTTTCTAAAGTTCCTTGTGGCTGTTTTATACCCAGACAGTGAGAAAGTGGTGTTAGCAAAATGAACCTCCAGTCCTCTGCACAAACCAAGACATGAAGATGTTCTCAATACCTTTTAAGGAAAAACCTGCCTAACTTGCTTAGAGCAGGGGTTAGGATATTGCTCCTACCACATCAGTGGAGCATAGAAGCTTTTTATAAGTTACCCCTTACTCTCAAACACACACACACATACACACACACACACATACATGCACGTGTATTTCTTTTGTGACATTTTTACTCCAATTTTTCTTTGTAACTCCTTGATGGTAATGTGCTGTAGCTTGCTTACACTTACCATGTACCTCTTTAATGTTTTTTGGGTAATACCTATCTTCTAAGTTGTAGTGCATGTATTAATGTGCATTGGTACATGACATTTTGGAAGTTTCCAATAACAATGAAATTACAGGTCTAATAACAGATGTATAACACTCCCTTCTCTCACTCTCTATCTATCTATCCATCTGGGGTGTATGAGGTATTCAGGGAGGACTAGTACCTTTGGTATGATGGCTTCCCCAGGCCTTTTCAAGGCTGCTCACAACTGTAACCCATGGTTTCAAGAAGCTGTAGCATGTGCAGTGGCTGCCTTTTGATAAAACTGTCTCTGCAGGTGGATTAAATCAGATTGAGAGTAACAGGTAGGTCTCAAATCTGTTGATAAGTTAAAGGGATGTCTACCCCAAGAAAGTGAAGACATCCTCCAGTGGAATGATTGAATGAGAACAGTTAGTTCCAATGACTATGAAGGCAACTGAAGCGGGCCTTGTGGGACAATTAGTATCAAAGACACCATGGTCATCTTCTGTATCCTGGGACATTGCTTATAGTCCTGACTTTTGTCTTGCCACTGGACTTTGGTGACTCTGGAAGAGAGAGAGAGGCTGATGACTTTGTGCAGCTCTGTCTACTTCAATCCAACTCATGCAACCAGTGAAGACATCCCCCATGATGTTATTGGCCCTCTTGGAAATGAAGGACAAACAAAAATCTGTTCATCTTGACGAATGAGCTCTATAGTTAGTCCATTCAATTGCATGCTATTGTAGACTTTAGGCAATAAATATGAAGTTTACATGTTTAGTTAATATGTAAAACAGTGGTACAGTGGATACAGCTCTGGACCATAAGTCAGGAAGTCTTGCATACAGATTCTCAGATACTTACTAAGTTTTGTGACCTTGAATAATAAGTCACATAAGCTCTATCTGCCTCAATTTCCTCATATGGACCACTGAAATGAGGGTATATATGAGGGATGGCAAGCCAGAAAAGTGAATTCTAACAGTGCCACAGTATAAAAGCTTTTGGAGGTGGGAGATTCCTGGTCTCTGAGTCAGTGAAGCCATAGCATACACGCTTCTGGGAGACTGAGGGGTTTAAACCAGAAAAACGATGTTTCTCTTCCCATAGTCACATGGTCCAACATTATTGTTTTGGCATCATTCTTAATTTGTGCATTGATACTCTCTATGAACATTAGTTTTCTGGATGATGTCTTTAATCCATTGAATTCACTTATGTCTATAGATTTTCCTTCTACTTAGTGCAATTTATCATACTAGCGGGTTTGCCTTGATAATATTTACTATAACTTTTGTCTAACAGATAGACCTAGCAGAAGTCTGACTCCAAATCTGGGGACATTCAGAAGTTTAAGACAAATAAATGATTTCCCAGATGACTTTATAAAATGTCTTTCAAATATGACCCTAAAGCATCAAAAGCAATTCCCAATACTTCCTTGGCTTTTAACTCTCTATATGAATGCATAACCTGGTTTTGGCAGCCTTTTGCAAGGTACATGTACCTGACACTTTTTGTTTCCTTCTCTGGTGTTTTTCCTTTCATTTTTAGGTAGGTGCCAAAAAATGGAAGTGATGGTGGTAAAACTTAGCTGTCTTAAAGAGTAACCGTCAAGGTTACTGATGCATCACTAAGTTCACATTGAATTTCAAAAAGCCAAGGCAGGTGTGTGTGTGTGTGTGTGTGTGTGTGTGTGTGTGTGTGTGTGTGTGTATCTATGGCATGGATTCTTAACTTTTTTTTTATTTGCTGCAGTTGATCCCTTTCATAGTCTGATGAAGCTCAAAATGTTTTAAATTGTATAAAATAAATTGCATAATGTTACAAAGGAGAACAATTATATTGAAATATTGTTATCAAGATGAAAAACAAACAAAAATCAATTCATTGGCTCCAAATTAAGAACTCTTGACCTATGCAGATTTTCCTTCCCTAGGGTATTCATGGGTCAGACCTACCAGCTTGCAAGTTCATGGTGTGCTCTGAGAAGCCTGGCTAGCAGGAATGCCAAAGAAAAATGTTGGAGACCTGAGGGAAGAGATAAAAGAGAACATCCAGAATATATTCCCTGAGGCAGCTGTTGTGTGGTGGTAGACATACTTACCTTCTGACTAGGAATTGAAAGTAATTACTACTAGAGTTAGTAGCAAGGACCTCGACCTAGCTTTGGTAACCTGGATCTGGATGGGATGGTGACAATATTAATTCTTCCTTTCTCCATGAGATTTTGAATGTGGAGTTATGATGAGCACTTTCCCTCCCCTATTCCCCTGACCTCCAAAAAAAAGTGGGGGGAGGGGTATTTGGGTGTGACAATATTTGGTCAGAAGAGCACTGGGGGAAACTTGAGATTCAGAGCTTACTAAGATCAGGGTGCCACTGCTCAGAAATTTAAAAACCCATATTGTAATTTCTTTTTTCTTGTTTTAAAGTGCCCATTTACTCCACATGTGACTGAGTAATCCTTTTGGATTACACAAAGATGGAGAATGGATTAGAATATCAACTGTACAGGGGAGAACATGATCCAAATAAACTATAGATAAGGTTTGGGAATATTCACACTTGTCTGTGTGAACTTGGATAAGTCATTTAACAGTTCAGTCTAGTCCTTAAATTTCAGAACAGTCGCTGAGCAATATTGGCAGAGAGAGTTTCTTCAGGAGGAGTCCCCTGCAGTAATGGATCAGAGGTCTACAGGAAAAAAAAATCATTAGATTTTTAGACTACACTAGACTCAATCTAGATTACTTAGATTACACTAGACTCGATCTAGATTACTTAGATTACACTAGACTCAATCTAGATTACTTAGATTACACTAGACTCAATCTAGGTTGCTTAGATTACACTAGACTCAATCTAGATTGCTTAGATTACACTAGGCTTAATCCAGTCCTTGGGTACCATAACAGCAAAAGGTAAAAGGATATATATACACATGGGTAGATCATCTCTCATCTCCTAACTAAGGACGTGGAGCTTGGTCCTGTTTGACCCTGCCTAGAGGAAGGTAGCGGGAGCAGTTTGAGCTCAGAGTATTTTCTGGTGGTTTTGTCAAGTCAACAAGAATATATTAAGTGCTTACTATGTGTCAGGCACTGGACTAAGCATTAGGGGTACAAATACAAGAAGCAGAAAAAAAAAAGAAACTTCCTGCCCTCCAGAAGCATATATTCTAAATGGAGAAAGACAAGAGATAAAAGGGAGCTGAAAAGAGGAGGAGGGGGAAGGTCTAGCTTGTTCTGTAAAATTGGGTTCAGTCAAAAGGCCTCACTTAAGGATCTAGAAGGCTGCAGGTTCCCCACCCCTGGGACTCTTGCACCTTCTAGGTGAGAAGACTGTTGGAGAATGGAAGAGAATGGAGGGTCAGTAGTGGAGATAGGAAAGGAGAGAAGGATTGAGTGTGGCTGGCAAGGATGTTGCAGGAGGATCTTTGGTTTAGTGACAGTTTTAACTTGGCTTCTGGCTCCATGCCAATGTAAAGCAAGTTATGCTGTGTGCTCTTTACACTAAGAACAAAACAAAACAAACATAGGTCTATTGTTTCTTGTAAAATCATGTAAAATCATGCTTATTGCTTTAAAAGATATTAAACCTTCCTTTTCTAATTGGAAAAAGATAACAATCAAAACTCAAGAAAATGAAGTAGAGAATTGAAAAGGGTCATTATCAACTTATCATTTACTTTTATTTTATTTTTTTTTGCCCTGCCATGTAAAAACTCTGTAAAAGTTTGCTTCTTCATTTAGAGAACTTCTCCCCACCCTAACTATGCTATGAATTACAGAATTGCTTAAGACTGCTGGGCTTTGGACATTTAAAAAATCATTTTTAAAAGACCTGAAGGATCAATTATCCAATCAAAACAAAAACAAAAGCATACACTTGAGAGGAAAACAGAAAGAGCAAAAACATTGCAAATGGATGTGAGAAGAACTAGTAGTAGGAACTTGGGCCCATCAACCTTGACCAATGAACCTGTATCTGGACTCCAGAAGTTTTGAATAATTTCTTATGTATTTGAAAGAATGTTGCTTATTTTCAAAGCTCTTTCTGAAATTGTATGGGTGATGTGTTTACTTCACAATAGCTCTGGATAAGTTCACTTGTCATGGGACTTTTATGACTATTGATTTCTTAAGTGATGACTGATCCTTTTGGCAGCTCTGACTTACATCCATTAAACAGATACTTAACCAGCAATCACTTGCAGGATTCGCTGTTGAGAACATTATCACGCAAGCAACTGCAAAGGAATCAGGAAAGGTTGCTTTAAAACCTCACATTGTGATGCCTCAAATTAATATCCCAATAGAGTATTTATGTAAGTGAATTGAGAATCTCAGCATTAAGGGGTCTTACAGGCTTTATGAGGGAGAGAAGCACTTTGACTAATTTGTCATTTGTGTCTTTCTGTCTTCTGAGTTTTGGACATGAATTATACATGCCATAAATGTTAGCAATAATGTGCCAAGGTTTAATGTATCAGTAAGAAGTAGCTTGATGAAATAACGTTATGAGATATATGAAGGAAATCTGGTATCTGCATATAGTATAATTTTCTGTAAACATTTTCATATATATTATCTCACATATACATAGTTTACAAAGTTCTTTCTTCAAAATAATCCTGTGAACTCTGAGGTTCAGTTAAATAGCTTGCTTAAAGCCACATATGTTATAACTTTTTCGAAGTTGTTACTGAACACGACTCCTGATTCTGTCTCTTCGTCTCTCCCTTCTTCCTTATATCTGTCTCTCTCTTTGGTTCTGGTTCTCTATTTTTCTCTTTCTCTCTCTCTGTCTCTGTCTCTCTCATATATACAAACTCATGTATTATACACACATACACACACACATAATAATTATTAAAGAAGTAGTAAGATTGTCAGGAAAAGGGATAGTAATGTACTAAGAATGAGGCATAATGGCTTATTTAAGATTCCCCAAATATCAAAAGAAGAACAGGAAGGCCTATAGCTCACTGGGTGAATACTCTGTGGAGAATTTATGTACAAAATATGAATGAGATAAGAACGCTAGATGAAAATGCATCAATGAGCTATCATATGTAGTTGTGGAGGGAATATCCGTTTTAATGAAACAAAGATCCATCAAAATATTTAGGTGTAAATATGCTGTACAAATTCTATTCCCAGCTTCTATGGTAGGAGGTTTTGAGAGAAGGAGTGGGAAATGAGAGGCACTTGACGTGAATAAAGATGGAATCAGGTTAGGTGGTTTAAATGGGTTTTCAATTTGTGAAGGACAGGGATTGAGTTTGAGGAGAGGAAGTCTGGGAGAGACTGAGAAAAATTTGGAGGAGAACAGTTTCTATTTCCATATTTTACTTCTATAAGATAAGGTTGAAGATAGATCAGAAATAGGATAAAGTAGGATAATGGAATCGGGACTAGAAGGGAGACAAGCAAGAAGCACTGAAGATGAAGGGAAAGAAGGTTGTTTGGAAGGCAAGGTCAGTCAGAAAAGGTAAGTGGAACAACTTTTGTGGGTAAAAGAAGTTGGTAAAGAGGATTAGTTAGTGGGGCAAATTGGTGAAATGAGGTTGATGTGAGATGGGGGAAAGGGAGGTGTGACTATGAATTTGTTAAGGAGATAAGGAAAGGAAGTTGAGTGTGGCTGTTTTGTTGTTGAGAGGTGATAATTGGGAATAAGAGTGTAATGAAGTAATTAAGGATGAAATGTTAATACAAGTATATTATTTTTAAAGGCTGAAAATTTTAATTAAGAGAGTAGGGAAATTTTTCACTGTATTCCATGTTTGTCTTTTTGCCACAGTCAAATGAATGCTCTATATTTCAAATGTAGGCTATTCTTCAAGGAAGAAAAGAAGGTAGAAGGACTTGAGGAGGAATGGCTCTGCATACACCAGGTTATTAGGGATAATGGGATCATAGATCTAGAGCTAGAAGGACCCTTGGAAACCCTTTAGCTCAAACTTTTCATTTTGTAGATGAACACTGAAACCTAAGGAAGGTAAGTCACTCATCCAAGGTACCATAGGTAGTGAGTGTTAGAAGTTGGATTTGAATCCAGGTACCATGAACACAGTCCAGTGAAATAAAAAAATAAAGCCCCCAAAAAACCAACAACGCCCCCCAAAAAACAAAAAGGGAAACAGGGCTTCAAACATATTTGATACAGTGAAAGGGAAATAACCCTACCCCCCTTTTTGTGAGATTGGGACAAATGAGGAAAACATGAAAAATGACATAATTGGGGTTAAAAAATCTGAGAATTTTCCTGAAAAGGAAGGAGCTGGACATTCTGCATAGATGGTTATTTTTAAAGTCCTGTACTTATTTGATTCCAAGGAATGATAAAATTGGGACACAAATTATCAGGTGAGAGAGAGACCATCCATCACGGTCAGAGAAAGATGTGAAGATTAGTGGTACTTGGGGATTTCTTGCTTAGGGATAATGAGGAAGCAAATTGTCAGCCTGGTAACTACAATAATAGAGAACTCTATTGCCTTTCCAGGTTAACTGTCCTTAGAAAATTAAAAAAAATAATCTTTTAAATAGCATTTTATTTTTTCCAATTGTATGTAAAGACAATTTTTAACATTCATCTTTTAAATAAAATTTTGAGCTCCAAATTTTCTCCTTTCCATCCTCCCCTTCCTACTCTGTATGACAGTAAACAATTTGATATGACATATATGTGCAATCATGTATAACATATTTCCATATTAATCATGCTGTGAAAGAAGAAACAAAAGGAAAAAAATATGAAAAAATAAAGAGAAAATCATAAGCTTTGATCTGTATTTAGACTCCATCAGTTCTTTTTCTGGATGTGGATAGCATTTTCCATCATGAGTCTTTTGGGATTGCCTTGGATCTCTGTATTGCGGAGAAAATCTAAGTCAATCATAGCTGACCATTGTACAATATTGCTGTTACTATGTACAATATTCTCCTGGTTCTGCTCATTTCAGGAGGCATAGAGAGGTTAAGTGAGTTGCACAGGGTCATATACCTCTTAAATGTCTGAGCAGGATTCAAACTCAGGTCTTCCTGAGTCCAAGTCCAACACAGCATCCATTATGCCACCCTAACTGCTTAACTTAGAACACAATGGTAGTGAGGCACAAATATAGGGAACGTGTAGGGGAATGGGGTAACATACAATTCCTGGTACCAGAAGGCTTTTCTCAGTTTGTAGAGTCCTCACACAGCTTTCTATCACTGCCGCTAATTAGAGGTAGATAGGTGGAGCAATGGATTGAATGCCAGACCTGGGGTCAGGAAGACATGAGTTCAAATCTGGCCTCAGATAGTTACTAGCCACGTGACCCTGGGCAAGTTACACAACCTTTGTTTGCCTTAGTTTCCTCATCTGTAAAAAGGACATTATAAGAGCACCTACCTTTCAGGGTTGTTGTGAGGATCAAATGAGATAATAATTGTAAAGCTTTAGCACAGTACCTGGCACATAGTAACTGATAGACATACATTTATACATATAAACTTCATCTTTATTATTATTAATTATCATCCTCATCATAGCTTTCTGATGGGCAGACCATTCAACTGAACTCTGAGGAATGGCTTCTTTCTTGAGTCCATACTTTGCACATATATATGTATATGTGTATGTGTATGTGTATATATATACATATATACACACACACACATATGTATATATATTGAGTTATATACATGTGTATATATATACACACATGTATATATACATACACACACATATATACACATATATACACATATATGTATATATGTATGTGTGTGTGTGTGTGTGTGTGTGTGTGTGTGTGTGTGTGTGTGTGTGTGTATATATGTATGTATAGGCAATTGGGGTTAAGAGACTTGCCCAGGGTCACACAGCTAGTAAGTGTCAAGTGTTTGGTCTGAGGCTGGATTTGAACTCAGGTCCTCCTGACTTCAGGGCTGGTGCTCTATCCACTGTGCCACCTAGCTGCCCCTTTGCACTTCTTTTTGCCATACAGTTACTGCTTTCCTTGGGTGACAGTTTTTTCACATCCATCTGTGCTTACTACGTCTCTGCTTCAGGTTGAATATATTGTCTCTTACAAGATCAGCCTCTCTGATGACATAGTCAATGGAGGGGAAAGAAATATAATATCCTCTCTGGCATCACTCCCTTTCTTTCCTCCCCTCTTTACTGTCCTTTGGTACAGACTCAGGAATCAGACTTCATGGCTCCCAAATTCATGAACTCCTAAACTCAAGATTATTCATTGATAGATTACCGAATTCTGGAAATTACTTGCTGCCTTTATACATAGACCCAGAGGTGTGTCTGATTCAGCCAATCATAAGTTGTTTCCTGTGTGGTGTCACCTTTTACCTAATAGCCTCATAATGCTCTATAATGTGAGGCAGCTAGGTGACACAGTGGATAGAGCACCCACCTTGGAATCAGGAGGACCTGAGTTCAAATATGACCTCAGACATTTAACACATACTAGCTGTGTGATCCTGGGTAAGTCACTTTACCCCAATTCCCTGGCAAAATATTAATAATAATAATAATAAAAACAATAATAACAATGATGCTATAGCCCTATAATGTTCTGGAGTTGATGAAGAACCTATTCACATATTGCGAAGTCATAGGAAACATCTATAGCAGCTAATACTTGGTTGAATTATTAATTCAGTTGAGGTGTCAGAGGCTTCTGTGAACACATTGATATAGAAGAGGGAGTATGGAGGGATAATTTATCCAGAATCTGCTGAAAGTTCTTTGTCAAAAGACAAAACAAGGAAACAAACAAACCAACAAAATATTAGAAGAAACACCAACTCTAGTCTGATTTGGGGAATGCCATAGGTATTGTCTAGATTTCCCCAAAAATTTAATAAAATATTTTACTGTATTCTTGTGAAAAAAGATGGAGATATTGAACTAGATGATAATACAATTAAATATACTTAGATATGGTTTAATGGCCAGACTAGAAGAGTTTTTGATGGTTCAGTGGCAGCTTGGCTGGAAGTGTTTAATAGAGTACTCTAGGGATTTGTACTTGGTCCTATGCTGCTTAACAATGTTACTATATGAATAAATGGATAGGTGGCATACTCAAAACAAATTTGCAGATGATACAAAGCTGGGAGGTATATCTAATACATTGGATAACACCAGATTCAGGATCCAAAAATGCCTTGATAGGTTGGAGAACTGGGTTAAATGTATTACAATGATTCAATAGGGAAAAAATGTGAAATCTTACACTTGGGTTCAAGAAATTGACCTCCTTAAGTATAGAATGAAAGGAAGCAAAGTTAAATAGCAATATGTCTGAAAAATGTCTAGGGGTTAGTGGACTACAAGCTCAATATAAGCCAACAATATGTTGTACCACCAAAAAAGCTAAACTACTCTTGGGCTCTAATGAATTGCATAGCTATCAGGAATAAAGAGGTGATAGATCTTCTCTACTCTGTCTTTATCACACCACATGTAGTTCCATTCTGAACATTGCCAATTTTGGGAGGATATTCATACATTGGAGAGCATGCAAAAAAAAGGGGCAAATAGGATGCTTAAGGACATTGAATCATATCATTTATGAATAGACTGTAGGTATTAGGCATATTTAACACAGAGAAGAGAAGACTCTTGGGGAATATCATAGCTGTCTTCAAGTATTTGAGGGCTGTTATTTGGAAGAGAGATTAGATTTGTTCCCTAGATTCCACTCTATATACATGTAGCATTGGGCTAGAGTTTTCTTGATGCAGCTTCTTTCTTCTCATCCATAACATGATACATCTTTACCTAAAAGATGAAAAAGCTGCCTCTAGGATCTGATTGGTCTCAACTTCCCTGATTCAGTTTCCTTCCCCACTCTTCTTCTCCTTCCTATGCTAACATAGGGTAGGCCCAGGACAAAGCTGCCGGTGGGACTTAGGATTTGGTTTTCCTCAGTTTCCTGGTCATCTAGGGGTATAAAAAGTCCAGCCTTGTGGAGTCTGGACATTTCTCACTTGGTGAGTTACCTAAAACCATTCCCCAATGACCCACTGATCAGACACATTTCCATATAGAGATTGGGGTCGGGGAGGTCATGTTTAGGTGAAGCTAAGTGGTGCTGTATCCTTGCTGTGTTAGAGCAAAGTAAGCCTCTTTTTGTAAATATTCAATGAACTTGCAAGTGCTTTATTTTGTCCCCAAATCTCTAACCTAACTGAAGAGTGTGCTTTTAATGTTTCAATGCTCCCTTTTGTTATGTTTTTAATTCTATGTTTTAAAAAAATGGATATCCAAATAAATATGTAAAAATTGTACCTCTTAAAGAGCACACTTCAAAGATTGTTAGAGATATTGTAGCAGCTGTTGGCACAAGAACTCAAGTATTTCAATGATCATTTAAGCCTGCAATGAAACAGGATCAGTTGCACCAAGGCTTAATGATATGTGTAGTCAACAACAAAAGACAAAGCTAAAAACTATTACTATAAAACAGCCTAATTGATACTTAAAAGACAAAGGGGCTCATCGATGAGAGGGGTTGTTAGTCATTCCTCCAGAATATAGTATAGGCTTCTTAAAGCTGGAAGAAAAATAAGATCAGTATTAAGAAAACAGCTGCTAACCATTTTTTTAAATAAAAAAAATCTTTTTAAACATGAGCAAAACAATAAAATAACTATAGTACTTAAGTTGGAGAAAAAAGCAATTTTTATCAAGGAAACTCAATTTTTTATTTAAGGCTATGCTAAAACCATTGTTAGAAGTAAAGATGAACTGATAAACTTGGCCTTCAAGCTTATTGTAAACTTATGGGGTTTAATCAAAGCTGGGCGCTAGGTGGCACCAGAGTGCACACAGAGCGAGGCCTGGAATCAGGAAGACTCATCTTCTTGAGTTCAAATATGGCTTGACACTTACTAGCTGTGACCCTGGGCAAGTCACTTAACCCCATTTGCTTCAGTTTCCTCATCTGTAAAATGAGCTGGAGAAGGAAATGGCAAATCACTCCACTATCTTTGTCAAGAAGATCCCACATGGGGTCACAAAGAGTTAGACACCATTGAAAAATGACTGAACAAATAATCAAGGCTAGTCTAGAAAAAGAAGACATCATTCATCAAATACATGAGGGGATTAAAATTGTCCAACCTACAATAAAAGAGACTGAGGCACAGCTTTGAGCCAATGACACTTTATTAAAGGGTTCATGGTCCCCTCTAATGAAGTGGACCTCAGATCTTCCTCACAATCTGAGATGCCCCTTTCTTCTAGGACCTTGTTTTTATAGGGTTTCCAAATATGCAAAAGAGGCATGGTAAAATACAGAATTTCATTGGTTGATAGACCTTGCTCTTGAGGACCAAAAATGACATATTAGCAGGGAGGTCACAGTTTGGGTGAATCATGGGGCATCTCTACTAACTAAGTGGTCACTTGCTCATGTTGGACAAGAGAGAATGGTCTGGAGATACAAAAATAAATTGGAGGACTTTCCGTGTTATTGAGTCACCTCCACACTGGGCTTGGTCACCATGACAAGGAAAAACAAGGGTGGAGGGCCTCTGGTTAGCTTCCTATGATTAAGCAGGTGAATTTACAATCTGCAGTTCATAGCTCTGAGGCCTAATGTACAGAACTTATAATCTCTACCCCTATGGAATTATATTGATTAACACTGATTGGAAGAAAGTAAGGCTTCAAACGAATTATTTCTCACATATATGCTTACTATCCAAAGTGATAAAAGTGAGAATTCATGAGAAGAAATAAAGGATGGGTGTAAAAACATTTTGAATTAAATACCAATTGTAAAACAATAATTGCTACAAAGTGAGTATATTAAATATTAAAGGTTGTTTTTAAATGTTAAATATATGTATATTTTAAGCTTTATTGTATGAGACAATACATTCGATTGTTTTACCTTGTCCCAATTAGCTTGCATACCATTGTGGGTATCATTTGATGTGCTAAGTTAAGAAATCTATTAGTATTCTTTGCTAGTATTCCAGAGCTTGGAGCTATTGTATGAAGCTGGTGATCTATATATCCTTATACAATTTTTCTGCCCTCCTTTGGCCATTCATCCACTTTGCACTTGGGTTCAGCTGAGCTTTTCTGCAGGCAGCATTGCTCCCAAGTGGGCATATGAGTTTTTCTTGTAACTACTCAGAACTGCTGGCTTCTACACTTTTAGTAGATGTATTTACATGCCTCCTGCCCTTGACTGGTTTTAGAAATGTAAGGCAGCAATGCAGCCAATAATCCATATAATGCATTGTTTTATATTCTTCGGCAAAGAGCCCAGTTTCTATAATATTAGCTTTCAGAAAGCATTGTGGCATGGAATGATCACTCAGTATTTGTGATGCCTTGGACGACAAGTCTCCTGAAACCCTGGAGTATAGTATTACCCACATTCTTTCTCTCTGGCTTACCTTCTACAGTTAATATTCACATCCCTTCAATTTCTTTTCTAGTTACAACATTTCAAGACATGACAGTGATCATTTTTCATCCATCTGCTCAATAAATGACTACTGTGGAAGCAACTCCTATTTAGGCAGAAAACTCGTTAAAAATTGCCTTTTTGATGAGGCTCAGCCAGGAGTTAGACTCATCTTTATAATCTTTACCTTTTTATTTAATAGTCTCCATTTGCATCTTCTATTTATCATTTATTCACTTCTTTTTAGTATTGCTTCAACATTCAAGTAGTTCCTTCTCATTGACTGGCCTGAGTAAATAAAGAGAACTAATGCAGAATTTATGTTCCCTTTGGAAACATGTAGCTCTAAGGATTCATTTCTTATAAAATATTAAGAAATGATATTACAGCAGTGTCCTGGTGTGAAGCCATTGGTCAGTCTTCCTTGAATAGAAGACAATCAATTTCAGAGAGTGAGTAAATGAACATTTATTAAGCATCTACTATATACTAGGCACTATGCTAATTTCAGGGGATAAAAAGAAAGGCAAATGATAATTCTTGTCCTTAAGGAGTCATAATCTAATGGGGGAGACAACAAGCACACAAATATGAGCCAACAAGCTACAGACAGAGCAAATAGGAAATAAGCAACAGAGAGAAGGCACCAGAGTTAAAAGGGGTTGGGAAAAGCTTCTTGGAGAAAATGGGGTTTTAGCTGGCACTTGAAGGAAGCTGGGGAAGCCAAAAGGTAGAGATGAAAAGGGAGAGTATTCCAGACATGCAGTATAAAGAGATGGATTGACTTGTTTAAGGAACATCAAGGACGCTGTTGTCACTGGAAAGGGGTGTAAGGTGTAAGAAGTTTGGAAAGATGGGTAGGCGAAGGGGTTAGGTGATGAAGGGCATTTACTAGCAAACAGAGTTTCATAGTTGATCCTGTATGTGATAGGGAGAAATTTAGGTTTGCTTATGGTGACCAAATTTAGATTGGGAATGTCCCTTTGTTCATTCTGATTAAAAGGTCATCTCTGTTCATCTCTAACTATGCTGAAAGGAAAATGGTTGAGAATGGATTAAATGGTTTCAGGAAGAAATCTCAACTAGGGTTTGTACGTATGTATGTATGTATTTACATATTAATGAATGAATGAATGAAAAAGCATTTATTTTGCTAAGGATTTTAAAAAAAAGTTCTTATCAATTTGCATCAAACAGCAAGACAAAGAAAGGAGCTTACATTCTAATTGAGAAGATAACATAATGGGGAGTATTAGTTACTGAATTGTAATTGGGACCATGAAGGAGTACATTAACATCCTCTCTCTAGGAACAATGGTGGAGTTGACTTAATTCTGATTCCAGAACTGGAGAGATAGGGAATGAAGTGAATCATGGATAACATCTGCCTGAGATAGAGGATCTGGTGAGGGAATCGCCAACAAGGATGTGAGGGACAGAGTTCCAGCTAAAAGCAGGTTAAATCTTTAGGCCAACCTGGGATGGTTGTTGGCAAAACTGCCAAGATGCTATTGAAACATATAAAATCTCACATCATGGTGGAATGAAATGGCTACTCTTCTCCATGACATTGTTGAGTACAAAGTAGTCTGTAATAGAGGCCTTTAAGAGGGCTAACACAGAATAGCAAGGAGATTACAAACATGAAAAAGAAATTCAGGAAACAATTCAAGAAAGAGAATATATAATAATGATAAACATTTGACATAAGTGAATTTAGTTTATAAGCAGGGTTCATTTTAGGACTGAATAACTTAGCACCTGTTGTTTTCATAAATGTATATAACTGGTAAACAAATTGATTTGCTACTTGGTAATAAACATAATTAGCAAACATAGTGTTGTCTAGCTAAATTTTTTTCCTTAGGTTTTCTTTCTTTCTTTCTTTTTTTTTAGGTTCCAAAGGGGTGACACTTCAGGGGTGGGAGGGGTGGGGGTGGGGGGCCAGTAGGATTGGGAGGCAGTGTGTGGTAGTAGCCTCAGGTGCAATTGGAGTGCAGTGAATAAAAATAAGAGTTAACCTAACCTAATCCCAGGGAGGGTGCTGAGTAACTTTTTTTTTGAAAAGGGGGTTGTAGGCCAAATATGTTTGGGAACCTCTGGTAGAGATAAGCACATGTGTACCTCAGATGTCACATATTGATGCTGAAAGGAAACTTCCAATCAAAAATTAGAGTATATAATGAACCATCAAACAAAAATCAGGTATAACCTACTAGCACTTTTAGCTTGAAACATAAAAACCCTATTGCAGGCCCCAGTCATCAGCTTACTGAAGATTGCCCTCCAAAGCAGACTTTCGTGTTCTCAATATGAACATCCCATATTGGAGGGATAGCAGGGCTGATTGATAGAGATTTGCCAGACCACCACTATGGAAGAGAGATGGACATTCTCTGGGTGGTCAGTAAAAGAATTTGGCATGAGTACTGGTATAAAACATGCTTACTAGAGGCTCAGGAAACATGGTGGTGGTTCTTTCCTAGAGGGATTGATGTTGGTATTGGAAAAAGAGTGATTGCATTCATTGAGGAAGTATAAATCTGGTTAGTATACCTCAGCCCTAATCAGCATATATAACCCTAAATTGGTTTGGAGAGCACCCTGGGTGTTACATCATGCCCTTTATAATAGCTTACATTTGAATCAGAGGACTTGGCCATTTCAGATTTAGAAGGTACTTTAGAAATTGCATAGTACTACTGCACAATTTTAGAAAAGAAAAATGAAAGCCTGAGAAAATGCAACTTGGGATCATTGGATTTAGACCTAGAGGAGTTTATAAAGATCATCTATTCCACTAGCTCATTTTACAGATGAGTGTGCTAAGACCCAGAGAGATCAATTAAATTACTCAAGGTCATATAGATAATAAGTAGCAAAGTAAGGATTAAAACACACATCCCCTGGTTTTATATTTGGGGCTCTTTGCATTATGTTGTGCTGCTGCCTTTGCTCATGGTCACAATTAGCGTATCTAGAACATTTGGCTTTTCAAAACTCTTCTACCTCCATTATCTCATTTAACTCAAAACATCTGGTGAAGCAGCCAGGAAAGATATTATTCCTAATTTGTTGTTGTTCATACTTTGTTTTTGAAGAGGACCAATTATACCATGGGGTGATGTTTTGACTTGGATCCATGAATTGGATTTAGGTAAGGCAGAGTTTAGCGAAGCTGTCAGCTTCACTCTCTCTTTCAGAGTCATCAAAGTCCAGAGGCAAGACAAGTTAGGAGGACTGGCAATGGCCCAGGATGCAAGGCAGTGGATGACCTGGGTATCTTCAATGTCAGACCAAGCTCTAAGTACCGCACAGCACCGGCTTCAGCTGCCCTCATGGCCATTGAAACAAATTGTTCCTATCTGTCCATTCCACTGGGGGAAGTCTTCACATGCTTGGGATAGGGTAAATTGTCTCAGCAGATGGGCTAAATGAGGTTGAGGGTTATTGACAGGACTCACACCAGTCGGTGATTTGGGAGTGGGGGGAGGATATTCTTAATTTACAAATGAGTTTAAGTAGGAGGTTAAAGGAAACACAAATATAGGTACCAACATAACAGGGCTAGTATCCATTTCTCTTTGTTCGATATTTTTTCCTTATACTCACTGCCCTTGTACAGGGAAGAGACACAAGGAAAGGAAGAATGACAATTATCCATTATTGAGAAGAGGGCTGAAACAGTTGGGCAGTGTAGAGAAAACATCATCATGTCTGCTAACATTCAGATAGTCAATTTTGATATCTGAAAAGGTTTTTGTATCACATTTGGTCCTGACATTGATCATATAGATTATAAAACTAAGTTTTGGAGAGGTTGTAGAGCCCGTGTCAGAGGTGGGTTTCTGATTTAAATCTTTCTATCATACCACATTAGCATCATCATAGCCACCTGAAAAGAATATTGCATTTGGGATCAAATGGACCTGATTTTGTTAATCCTGGCTTTGATACTATTTGAGTGACCTAGGACAAATTACTTAGTATCCCTGTACTTCAGTTTCCTCATTTGTAAAATTAATGGGTTGAATAGTATGATTTATGTCCTTTAATAGCTAAGGTTGAGACATTATCAATTGACGGAGGGTTAAGGGTTGGATTTGGCAATGGCAAAGAAAGATGAACAAAGAACTTAGAAAGAACTAAAATACTTTAAAATACAATGTCAGACTAAAAGGCAGAGAGAAAAGATAGATAAAGGAAGGAATCAGAGGAAATAACAAGGAGAGAGAAAAGGGTGGGGAAAAAGAAAGGAAAAGAAGAAAAAGGAAGAGCAATAGGGAAAGAGCAAAGGAAGAGGGAACAGAAAGTTTTGTAAGCAAAGATGATGAAGGCAAGAGCAAGAGATCCCCTGATATCCTAATAGCTCTCTGTTCCATTCACTGCCTCTGCCAATGATATTCTGAGTTCTTTCCCAATCCTTACCCCATCAACCATGCTTTCATTCCATATCTTCAATTCTCAGTTGAAGCCAGATGCATCCAGCAGTGGAAACAGGGGTTGTTAAATACTCAGGAAGGATAATTGAAGCACTGTTAAATGAAGAGTGCTTTTTACACTCTTAGGACAGGAGAGCTGCCTTGTAGCTTGGCAAATCGCTTTAGTGCCCTTATACTACTCTTACACAAACTAATCTAACCGTGTTTAGTATATAAAAGGGCAACAGGATTTTAGTCTGCTAAAATGTACTGTGTTAGAGCCAACAAGAGATTTACTAGATGAGGTTTTGTGCTAGAAAGTTAGATCTTAGCACATTTAAAAATGTACTAGAGAGAAATAAACTGATGCTTAGAAGTTCAAAAGCCCATGTTCAGGTCTGCTGTACTAAAGAGAAGTTGATCTTTCAATCTCATCATTGTTCAATCTATGATGGTAGGCAGAGTGTGGGTGGTAGAGGGGTGGCAGGGCTAGAGGCCTTGTTCATTAGCAATTAGCTCATAGTAGCGCTCTGGTACACAAACTCCATTCTCACTCCCACTACTCTCATTCTAAATAACTAGAACACTGACTACCAGGCCTCCCAAGCTCAGTACTCATACTAATAATCCATGATTCACTTGGTCTCTAGCAAACTGCTACAAACAACCATCTTCACTCTTAATACCTTTCCTATTCATTCCTTAATCTCATTATTGTGGTACAGTTATGTACTCATACCACACTATCACAATTTTTTAACTCTTTTTTATGTTATTCTTCTCCAAGGTTAGTATTTCACACCTGCAAACCATTTACACAAGGCCCAGGGATAATTCCTGCTGCGGCCTACTCCATACCCCAACCCTGAATCACAGACAACAATTTTCACTTGAAACTTCCCTGTGGATAGTCACGGAGGGATGGAGAGGAATATTCCACAATGAGACATACCTTTCCCCTTCTCAACAACCCAAGATACTGACTCATTTGGTTTAAAGCAGAGGTTCTTAACTTTGGATTTATATACTACCAAGGGATCCATATATAGATTTCAGAAATTATTTGAATTTGGATCAAGGAAAATAAACATTACATCTTTCCTCCACACACATGCTAATCTTTTTCTTTGCAGTTCTACGTATTTTATTTTGTGAATTTAGAACAATTATTCTGAGGAGTCCATAGCCTTTGCCAGACTTCCAAAGCGCTCTCTGTCTCTGTCTCTGTCTTTGTCTCTGTCTCTCTCTCCCTCTCTCCCTCCCTCCCTCTCTCTCTCCATTGTCTGTCTTTCACACAAACACACACACACACACACACACACACACTCAGAATTCTTTGTCTGAAGAGAGGAAAACAAGAACTACAGGACATTTCTCAGAGGGCATGATAGCCCAGATAGTTCAAATAAAGAGGAAAAAAGATGTGGTGTGATGTTATGATAAATAAAAATTAAAAATTATTTATAATATTTATGACGTTGAGCCTGTGGTATTGATGAGGTGTAAATTCTAGGGGTGCTGGGACCCCAAAATCACGACACAGCGGGTCCTACCCAAATGAATTTGACCCAAGTCTTCTTTCAGCCAAAGACAAGGTTTTTATTAGAGATAAACTGTATAGGCCAGACTCTGAAGGAATCTGAACATTAGTAACGCCTGTAAGGACAAGTTGGCATGAGGAAATCTCAGCATTTACATTGTGTCCAGGATGAATCTTATATACACCCAAGTAATTTGGGGTGTTCGGAGGAGGGACTGAAGCTGGGGTAAATTTAGGGAGAATTCCAATGGGAATGTCCGAGAGGTTGAATGGTGTCTTGATAAGATCAAAGGTGGGATCAAAGACTAGGCTTCATTAGGGTTTCAAAGGGAGATAGGGATAGGGGATCTATCAGAATAAGAATAAGAGATAAGGAAAGGTCAGTTGAGTGAAGTGTAGCCTCAGGCAACAATTTGAGACCAGAATGAGGTCAAAGAAAGTTTAAGGGTTTTCTGGGGCCAGTAGACAAATGGGACCCAAATTCTTTTTGAGGTGAGGGGCAAAGGTCTCCACTTGGGTCCATATCCCATCAGTATCAGGTACCAGTCTGCTTCAAAGAGATTTTCACAAACCTTCAGTAGCTCTTGACAAGGAGTTAAAAACATGAGATTGTTAATCAATAGATGAACCAGTATTAGCTCTTACCAGACAATATGACTCTAGAGGATAGGAATTCGCAATTATAAGATGTCAAACAGAAATATTGCTAGCATATCAAAGGCAGCAATGTTATCGGCAGTTTATACTATTAAAGGCATTAATGTGGTTGAGTAGGAGGAAGATGATGACCTTGAGTGTTGGCCTGGGCATTTGTCTCTATGCTTTTCTCCCTTTCAATTATTTTTGTGGGGTTAAGAAATTGGGAGACCTCAAACCCCAAAAGCCCTTGGCAGTTTACTTGAAGGGTATCCTCTAAACTGATGCTGTCTAGATAAAATTTATCAATTAGAAATTAATCAAGGAGTCACAAGGAATTTTTAACCTTCAGTCAGAAGGAAGTCAACAGTAGAAATGCTGCCCTTGATGGTAAGGTAGCCAAGCTTAAAAAATAGACTTAATTCTGAAGGGAAAGTTAGCCATGGTATCTCTGCGCTCCCAATAGTTTGGTATTGGGGGTGTGTGTGAAGAGGAAATACCTATTCTATTCAGGGTTTTGGGAAGAACAAATTGCTCCTTTATGGGAGGAAAATCCCCTGAAGGAGTTTTCACTGGTCTCCTAACTAGATGCTTCATGGCTTTTCTTTTCTAAAAAAAGCTACAGCAAAAGGCTTCTGGGCTTTAAGCTAGGAGTCTACTCTTTTACCTAGGGGGGAGACATTGCCTCAACTGAAGTTAGTAGCTGGAAGAGAAGCTCTACAATGTCATTCTCAGTCCATCCATTCCTGATAGTGATCAGCAAGATCATGTCATGTAGTAACCATGGGGGGAGGAATGCCAGGAGCAATGTCTATCAGAGACTATACAGCACATCCACATGCTCTACAGAGACTAGTTTTAGCAAGTCTGGCAAGAGCAGCACAGTGACATCAATAGAAGATACAGGTAGCACTGTGTGTTGGAGGTATGAATTGCCCACCTAGGCAAGTGTTCTTTCCTTAGGTGATCACTGCATATGTACTGCTCTGCACATGAACCCTTGCTACATGAGTCCCCTATGTGTCCCCAATTCTACCATCTTTAAGAAATAGGAAATGCTGATGTTTCATTGTATACTTCTGCTATTTATATTCCTTAAATCTGAGAAGGGATTTTCCTTTACTCTCCCCCTTACCTCTAACTCTACCTCTTTTACTCTTTGTTCCTACATCTTGAACACATATACAGTGAATCAAATAGTGAAATTCTAAGAAATCAAATTATCTGAAGTATGTAGTTCAGTAATAAAGCAGTTTTACACACATACACACACATAGTGGTCTTAGTAATTAATACATTGTTAGAATTCAAAATAGTTATTAGAATATCATTGTCAGTTATATTTCTGCTTTTCTGTTGTTATAATTAATATTGGAAACTACTTTTCATTTAGATCAAAGGATGGAAAGGAAAATAGAACCAGATATCAAAGGTGACTTCTAAGTCATAATTGGAAATTATTGTCTATGGCATTTGAAGATAGTTCATGAAAAATTTTATATATGAGAGAGCTTTTCTTTTCCCTTTTTTCCTCTCCATCATATCTAGTTTTAGAAATCAAAAGGCCAGAATTTCTGGGAAAGTTCATATTTCAAGGATAGAAAATAATCTTTGGGCCATGGATTCTTAACCATTTTTGTATAATGGATGTCTTTGGAATTGTGGTGAAGTCTATAGACCCTTTCTCAGGATGATATTTTAATACATAAATAAAATGCATAAGAGTGTAAAGGAAACCAATTATACTAATAGACAGTTATCAAAATAAAAAAAAGTCATAGACCCCATATTAGAACCCCTGCTTTAGGCTAAATTAAAGGAATCAAGTCAAGCACTTTGATTTTGGTTTGTAAATGACTATAGCTGATACTCTATCAGAATATGAAAATAAGTGTGGGTATTAGTAATAAAATGGCAAACATAAGAAATGTTTCACAGAATCTAAGCTTGCCCAATTTAAACTATAGGTAACAATAAATAAAAGTTAAAATATTGACACTTTAGTCTTTTAATAAGAGTATGAAGTATTTTCTTCTTTTAGAAATCTACTTAATTTTATATAATTTATTTTTAATATAGAAGCATTATAAAAATTCTCACCAATGTACTTAGCATCTGGCACTTAAAGGTATAGTGAATATACAGGTTCTTATGTATAAATATTAGCAGATAATAAAATATTCCCATTTATTCCATATACATTTTTGATGAATAAAATGGTATTGAAATTTTAGGAATGTTTTATATATGTCATTCATAGCCTAGCCCCTTCCTTCTCCTTACAAGAAGAGGCTCTGGGTTCTGGGACCTAGATGTGATTCTGAGGGCCTGACCTTTAAAGTGCTGCTATCTCTCTTTGGCTTTGTCCCAATATCAGAGTAAAACTTCAGGGAAATCTCTCAATCAAAGCTAAGGTATGGCTCATGTCTTCCCAAATGTGGCTAACAAGGTCCCCTCTCACAAAGGTATTTAAAGTACAATATGGATTTAAAATAAAGGAAAAATTTTATTTTCTTTGCTATAGAAACTACATGTCACATACAACTTAGAGGTAGAAATGAACAGGAAATGGAACACACTTAAAGAAGCCATTCTGGGGATTAAAGACCTTTTTCAGGGCTCCTGAACAAATAGTTTACATTGACCTGGACCTGCACTCTCCCAGAAATGCAAAGCAATTATCTTGGAGGCATAGATCTCCTGGCTGGCCATAGCCTGACTTTTGTCCTTTAGCTACAGGATACTCATACATCCTGTTCTCTGAAAAGTGTGTTGTTAAGGATGTTTTTTCTCATTGGATCCTAAACTCAGCAACTCTCAACCAAATAGGTAGCCACCAAGGCTAGAAATATTCATTTTTCAGATTCATGAATTGCTAACTTATGTAACACAAGGTTTTCTGTGAAACATGAGGAAATCTGTCCTCTCTTCACTTCTCCCTCTAACTAGAAGAGGACTAGTATCTAGAACTCTGACTTTTGGGCATAGCCCCTAGGCAGTGTTGGGGAGTTGAGGGTAGGGTAGGGGGACGCTTTCTTCTTTGTCCTTCTTGGATTCCACTTACATACCTTCAGGTAAAAGAGGCAGAATTTATGCTTCAGAACTGGCACTGAGGGCCCACACCCTCAATGGTACTATGACTCCAATCAGTGCTGGCATATTTGAACTGTTTCTGCCACGATCCTAGTCTGCCACTGAAGTTCAAATTCCATGCCATGTTTCTTCCATATTCTCCTGAGCTAAATGGAAGTGTGTGTGTGTGTGTGTGTGTGTAAAGAATAAATTTGTGTATAATATAGGTGCTGATGTCTTAACAGCAGAACCAGAATGGCCTGATGAAGAATTCTATAGGAACATTTGCTTCAAACAGCCATGTGTTCAGGTAAGGGAAGGTCTAACTAAAGTAAATAATTGGTGACAGATTTTTAATCATTCAGTTATGGTGTAGGCCAAATGTTGAATCATCCTGGAGAATATCTTCCATGTTTGCATGGCTTTTTTATCAACTCTTCCTTACCAGGATACTCTAAGGACATCTGGACAATGCCCAAAAATTCTGAGGTCCTCTAAGAGATATAATTTTATATAAACCACCTTGTAGAGTAACGGGGGATTTCATTTGTGCATCTTTTGTCTCACAATTCTGCCTTTCCAATGCCCTTTCCAGTATTTTTTTTCTTGATTTATGTACTTTTAAGTAGTTTGGGAGCCTCGATTTAATTCCAGCTGTTCATTTCTTCAAAACATATTTGTGCTAGTCTAGAAAAAAACCCCTTCATTTGTTTTTCTTTTCAGACACAACCTTGTCTCTTCTCACCTTCTGTCAACAGGAAGCAAAGCCAAAGTCCACATCTTTTTCAAACCAGGGTTCTTTACTCAGAACTTTTGCCCAATCCAAATTGTGTTGTCATAAGTCCCTAAGCCTGCTTTCTAAATATGCCAAGGTCACTTTCACAAGACATTTTCCCTGCTCAGTAGGTTATGATTCAGTCAGCCCTTCTCATATCATATGCAACCAAAGTCATAAAAAGTCTAAATCCCCACAAGGGCTAATTACATGAAAATTTGTTAGTTATTATGCTAAATTTGCCCTTTGACCTGAGAAAAATATTTCTAAAATGTTTTGTTCACAGAGAAATATAAATGAGATGCATCAAAAGTTTCTTAACTAATTGAGAAACGCTTGAATGATCTTGTCTATTTGACTGCTACCTATTGGGAGACATTTTATTCATGCTATGAAACTTCAGAATCAAAATCAGTAAAGCGAAGCACTTTTAAGCAAGTAATTTAAACATATAAGAATTGTACAATTTAAACACATCTCAAGAAAGAAAGAAGAATACTATAGATTGGGAAATGTGAGCAAAATATGTGTATATATTAAAAAACATACAAAGAGATAAAAATTTTAATTTTTAAAATATACTTCTGAGAGAAATTATGAAATATCCTTCTAGGGACCATTTGAAGACAGAGGAACATATGCTACCATTACTTCTTGTAGTTTCTATCTGCTCTGATCCCTGGTTAAACCATTGTCAGTTTAATCTTTTTCAAGCATAAATCTAATCATGTCACTGCTCGACTCAATAGCATTCAATAGTTCCCCATTGCCTATTGAAACAAATCTAAAGCCTTCAGCCTGACATTTAAAGCCTGCTTTTTAATCTTATTTCCAACACTCTCCAACATTCACTTGTCATAGCCAAAGAAACTTCTTGTCTCCCAAATATGTCCTCTGCTTGCCTAATCTGATATTTTTGCACATCCCAATTGTTTTCCCCAAATGCTCTCCCATCTTTGCCTTTCAAATCTTGACCATCTTTTAAGGCCCAGATAAAATGGCACTTCTTCCAAAAAGACTTCTTTAATTATCTCAGTCAGAAATGATCCCTCACTCCTCAGAATTTTTTGAGCTCTAATTGTCCCTTATATACTTTTCATTTTCAATTTTAAGTCTTATGCTTCAATACTTCAGTGGGTTGGAAATCTTGTCGATTTGGACATCTCCTTCAAAGGTACATATTGCAACCTGTGTGCTTTGTCATCCTGTGTGTCCTTTTTCATATGCTGCCATAAATACCACATAAAGAATTTACCAATATTGTAGAGGCTGTTCTGTGGGTATTAATGCAGACCTTGGGCTAACCATTCTCTATAGTTACATGACTGGTCAAACTCCTTTTGTTTTCTATATGATTATGCTCCCAGTAATTTGTTGCAAAGGTTCATCATTTGGTAATATGTTTGTAATGCCCCGGGGGTACCCTGCCCTTACTTGCAGTACCGAACTCCACAGAGGACTAGTCAACAAGTAAACTGTGGGTTTGCACTAGAATTATAGCTCATAAGCCTTTAGACAATATGTTTACTTTTGAATAATCAACCCAAGGACAGAATTAGCTCAAAGAAAAAGGATTTAGTAGAACAGCATGAACCACATTTACATTTGAGAGTAATCAAATGCATTTATTGAATGTGGGGGACTATAGTTGGTGAAAACATGTAGATAGGCAGCTCATACCTCTAATACTCCAGGACTTCTGAGTCCTCTGTCACTTTCTTCGCCGGAGAAGATTTGTTTTTTAATCTAAAAGTATTATATTGTCATATTTCTAGTATCTGGTCTCTTCAAGGTTTATTTGCTGATTGACTACATTCTCCACAATCAATAGCTTTTGGTTAAGCTTAATTACTTGGCTAGGACACCACAGAAATGATGTACTTGAATTTCCTTCTCAGGCTGTGTTCAAGCCCATGTCTCTGATAGCCATGTGTTTCTGCTCTGAGATGCCATTGTTGAAGGTGGGTGGAGAGGGAGGGAGGGTGGGATGAGAGAAACCCTCTACTCCTTATTGCTACACTCAGCAAGAGGTACAAATGAGTCCTTGAGATATGAAGTATCCTCAAGAGTTAAGTTTTCCCTCCATTTCCCTCTCATTTTAATTCTCTCACCAGAGTCAATCCCTAATTTAAAAACTCTTAGTTTCTATTTTTCCATGTAAGTAAGTGGATAAAAAAGACAGGGTCAAATCCATTTTTGTGGCAAATCCTCAGTGGAGTTTCCTGATCCTTTTATGTACAAGTTGGTCACTCAAAAATTGATGCCCTTATTTCCATGAAGCATAATTGGAAACCTCAATGACCTGGGGGTTCCTTGATCACTTTTTGCATTACACATTATAATTATACTCAGCTTACATGTCTCCATGGCCTTTTGGGTCACTCTTTGGAGAGACTATGTTCTATGATATGACCCTAAACAGGGAAGGGGAAGAAAGGAGGGAAGAGAATATGAATTTATATATTAGCTACTATGTGCCAGTACTGTCCTAAGCACTTTACAAACATCATCTGTTTTGATCCTCAAAGCAACCCTGCAAGGTAGTTGCTTTTATTATCCTCTTTTTACAATGATCAAAATAGATAATTATAGAAACATTGGTCATATGTGGCATTTTTTGCACATGTGTTGCCATATGATCAGCTGTGTCTAAAATGATCTTGGAATGACTTAGCTTATTTGTGTAACCTCACTCCTGCCCCAGAATGAGGTGATTCCTTGAAGGACATCCCTGTGTCACTGCCTACTGCATATGCAGAGGGAGATATAGACTATTGTCTGAGAGACTTCTGAGGCTGTTTTTCTGGTGAAGAGACTTTGGAGGAGAGACAAAAGCAGAATTCAAGAGAGACAGAGGAGAGACCCAATGAGTAAGGTTAGATACAAATTTTTGAATGGTAGATGAAGATCTCTTTGGAGTACCAGACGTGGGGGGAAGCTGGTCCCCCACAAATCCCTTAACTCCCAATGCTTGCAACCATAGAGAGTGCTAACAGCAGACTTCTGCAATGAGGTTTTTCTCTCATTGATCAAGTTGAGATTATTTTATTGATCCAAATCAAAGAATTTATTTATTCTGGTATAGTCGATCATTTACTCTATGATTAATACTTAAAGCACTTTACAAGCTATCCATGATTGTCACCTAAACTTCTTCAGTACCCTAAAAGGTGTTCAGGGTTTCTAGTCTCTTGCTTCCAGCGCTTGTCAATTATATTCTCTAAATTTAGGGGTCCCCTGCACCTCAGTTCCATTTGACCACTTAGCAGTCAGATTAGGTTTTATAAAAGAATATTTGCTTCAAAGATATAGCACAAACAAACACACAAACATCACCTCCACATTCCATAATGCATGGAAGTGTATTCCCCCAATACACCACCTTGGTCTATGAGAAAGGAAGGGAGATTAGTTGAGAGTTTAACACAATTTCTATATAGCCTAGTAGTCCTTCCAAATCCCAAATCCAAAGTCCCCCTTGGGCTCAAGTTCTGGTCACTCTGGATTCTCAAGGTTTTCCTGATGGGTTGAAAGAATCATATAGCCTAGAATCTTGCCTTAAAGGTTGTCTTGCCTTAAATTGGAGTCTGGAGGCTCCAGTGATTGACCTAGAAAGTGAAACAAGGCAAACCAAGCAGAACAAAACTCCAAACCTGCTTCTGAGGCCACAGGACTTAAAAAAGGAGTTGGGGAGGTAGTGCTTCCCCTCACCAGCTTAGTTCATGATGCCTATGAATTCTATTTGTTTTGCTTCCTTATAAGATATATAGACAGATAGATATAGATATCTATATCTATATACACATATACATATATTTGTTATATATATTATATATGTATTTATATATTTATTATGTATATATATCATAAGGAAGGGGGTAGATGAGCAGGTAAGCAATGATAGATATAGATTTTAAAAAAAAGCATCAATAAAGCATTTTAAAAGATTGTAAGCTACTTAAAGGTCAAGAACGTCTTATTAATCTTTGTGCCCCTCTCCTCCAAAGTAGTACAATTTCTTGCACATAGTAAGTAAATAGTAAGAAGAAAACTTATTCACCTGTTCATCTTACTAATGTTTATAGCATAATTTTTTTTTAACACAAAAATGTGGTAGGCAATGTAGATGAGTAGAAAGAATTTTGACTTTGGGATCTGAGAACCTGAGTTCAATTTCCAGCTCTGCTACTAATTACCTGTATAACCTTGGGCAGATTGCTTTATTTCTAGGCCCTTAGTTTCTTCATCAGGACATGGACCAGACGAGCTTGTAAATCTGTGATCCTATAAATATAAACTTAAGCAGATGTTGTGTGTGTGTACATGTGCATACATGTGTGTGTATATTAATTCTTGGTACTCTCTGCAGAGTTTCTGTGACATATATCTGATTAGATATTAGTAGCGTTTTATTTATTCTGGACAATGTAACTGATATACTCTGAGGCTGAATATGAGCCAAGAAAGTTGATTCTCTTCCCAGTTGTGGAACGTGTGGAGTTTTCCACCCATTTTTCAATAAAACAAAACAGAAAGATCTTACTAGGTCTTGACTTTTAATTCAATAATTTATGATTAATTGTGTGAATCAACAGGAGAAACAAAATGTGAAGAGTTCCAGACTCATGGATAACATTTTAAATCACTACTAGGGAAGAATGCCAGTCAGTGTTATTAAAGTAAATGAACAGGGATGTTTTGACTGCAAGAGGGAGGAAGGATGTTAAATTATGTTGTATAATGCAAGAATATCCCATTGAGTTTCAGTTGGATGTGTCTGGCAACTTCCCTCCTGTGTGTTTGGGTTAATACACTGTACCACATGTAGCCATCTGGTCCCTACACTGAAGAAAGGGAAAAATTCCCCCAAACTAAAAATGCTTTTTTTATGTGGATGGACAGGAAATTTTAGGTCTCAGGTGATTTGTAATCCCCTTTCCACCTCACAAATAAATGGTTTTTCTACCCTAAGTTGCTTATGCACATTTACTTTCAAGCTGTGTAAAAGTTTCGTTGAATAAAACTTGGCTCCTTGTTTTCTGAGCTTTGGAAAAATCTATTTAGCAAGCACAAAGAATTTTTTCAATGATATGTTTCATATAATTTATATGTAAAACACACTGACTGAATTTTGTTTTAAAATTGGGGGTGATTGGAAGGCTTATTCAATTTCCCTGTTGAATTTGTTTGAAAGGAAGAAAGCGTAAGCCACACTTTTTAATTTCCTCAGTCTGTTCATAAGATAGTGCCTGAATTTGTTGTGTAATTAAGATTCCAATTCCAATTTTTTTTTTAACATATCTGCTTAGGAATCTATAGGAGAGAATGCTCTGGTGTGTGTGTGTGTGTGTGTGTGTGTGTGTGTGTGATATTGAGAGACAGAGAGAGAAAAACATAGAGACACAGAGGGACAGGGACAGAGAGACAGAAAGACAGAGACAGAGAGACAGAGAGAATTACTTGCCTTATGAAAGGCAATATGGATAGGAGAGAACCAGTCTTGAAGCCAGAAAGGCTTCAGTTCCAGTTTGGCAGAGGACAAATATTACCTATGTGACCTTGGGTGAATAACTTAACCTCTCAGTGCTTCTAGGCAACTACCTAAGACTCTAAAATTCAGAGAAGGTACTGTCCTATACTGATAGAGGGGACTTCATCACTAAGGCATCCCCTATAACAGTAAAATCACAGGTCCATTCCCATCTCTATCTGCCTAGGAGGCAGAGTGGCATATGTAGTACAATGCTAGTCTTGGAATCAGGACACTGGGGTTCTAATTCTGCTCTCACATTTATTAGCTCTGTCACTTTGGTCAAGTCCCTTAACCTCAATTTCTCCATCTATGAAATGGGGATAATAATTACTGATCACATGATTGTTATGAAGAAAGTTCTTTGTAACCCTTAAAATGCAATGCAAATATAAAAATATATATTAGTTATTTTTATTATATTTAAAATATAAAATGAGAGAAGTAGTTCACTGGGAACTGTTTTTTACTTTAAGTTCAATGATCTACCCTTAGTTCAAGCTCTAAGAAAATTGATAGATAATGATATTTATCCATTCATGTGAAGAAATTTCCTATCTTTATGGCTATACTAGGAAACAAAGAACATTGTCTCAATTTCCTCTGCTTTATCTGAATCAAAGAGTACATAAAATTGAGTGAAGTGAGGGTTAGTGGAAAGATATACAGGGCATTCCCTATCTTTAACCCCTGACTCATATTTAATTGTAAGGTATTTTTTCTTTTCAGGAGCAATTGTTAAGCAAAAGACTCATGAACAGTGAGTAGACTTTGCTGTAGGCCCTGGACTAGCAGCTATTTGAACAGTAATACCTTAATCCCAGTCTCCAGATTCCCATTACTGGGGACATGGTGGACCTCATCAATAAATCACTAAGAATGTACAGTGGCTGTGTGAATTACTACCCTAAACTCTGAATGATATGCTCATAAAATTTGAGGAGTGGAAGTGACCTCAGCAGATAACTAGGCCAAAATGAACTCAAAAGGAATTTCCACTATAATATCCCAAACAAGTGATCATTGGCTCTGCTTGAAGGCCTCAAAGAAGAGGAATCACACCACTTCTTGACACACCCCATTTTACTTTTGGACAGCTCTAGTTGTTTAGAAATTTGCCTTATTCTAAATTCTTTCCACTGATTTTGGTTTTGACCCCTGTGACCAAACAGATCAAGTTGAATCCTTCCTCCACATAAAGGTACTTCAAATATTCAAATGTCGTTACTGAATTTTATCTTTTCCAAGTCAAACATCCAGTTCTCATATGACATGGACTCAAAGCCCTTCACTAGTCCTGGTTACTCTGCTCTAGCCCAGCTTGTCAATATCCTTCTTTCATTGTGGTGCCCACATTGGAACACAATATTCCAGATGAGGTATGAAAATTGCCAAGAACATTTTAACTATTGCCTACCTATTTCTAGAAGCCCTATATTTCTTATTGCAGACCAAGATCCCTTTAGCTCTTTTGGGCTGCCACATCACACTGCTGACTGATTGAGCTTGCAGTCAACTAAAACCTCTGATTTTTTTATTTCCAGACAAACTATTGCCTAACTGTAGATGTTGTGCTTATGAAGTTTTTTTTTTTAAATTAGAGTGAGACTTTACATTTATCCTGATTTCATTTCATATCCTGATTTCATATCCTGATTTCATCTTAAATTCGACTCAATGCTCAAGTCTATGGAGACCTTTTTGGGTCTTGATGCTGTCATCCAGTGTGTCAGTTGTCTTTATTGAGTTTATGTCATTGGCAAATTCCTTGAGTCTGCCTTTATTCAACTCACTAAAAATATTTTGATGATAGTTAATAATTTTTGTAATTTTACTTTTAATAATTTTTATAAAAATTATAAGCATAAAATTTTATAAGGACAAAATTTTATACTTTTAAGTATTTATATTTGTAATTTGTAAAATAATTTTATAAAATTTTTATTCTTTTAATTTTAAAATGAGCATGCACATATCCCTGCAGTACTTGACTATAAGCCTACCAAGCAGACACTGGATCACAAACAACTCTTTGGGGCTGGCAATCCAATTTTCACAGCAGGGTTGCCATTTAATTGTATCATTGTCTAATATACATCTCTAGATTATAATATTTTTGGGATTAAATAGGAAAGTACTGAGAATGCTTGCTTATTTTTAATGAAGTTAGTTCTCACAGGATGTTGTGAGATTTCATCTTGAAGAAATCCTCTATATCTTGCCTTCTGGAGGACTTGCATGAAAAGAGGTGTCAGGAGCTGGGGAAGTAATTACACAACCTCTCCATCTTTGTTGGAAATTCCAGTCGTTGGGAGAAGCTTATTTCTGGGAAGTAGGAAATTAAGATCTCATTCTAGTCATGTCAAGGACTATACCATGACTTCCCTATTTTGAAGGCATAAGGGTGGGAGTGGGAAAGGCTTGTTTCCCAAGCTTTTCTAGAGTAAAAATATAAAAGAGGGATGGCTTTACATTATTCAGGAGTAGATGCTGAGATAGATTTTCTCTTGTTTTATCCTCTCTTTTCAGACTAAATGTTTTACTATTTCAATGTGTGTTCCTCGGCTAATCCATTAGTAGGATGAAAAAGTAAATATGGTTCAATTTAGAAGTTGCTAATTAAATTGGGTGGGAACAAAATTGACCGTTATAGGTGATTAACTCCAAAGAGGCAAATTAAATTTAAAATATCCTCACCATCTGAACTCTAAGTCATATGACTGTGAAGAGTAGAAAAATGAATTATTATTAGAGTTATTTTAAAAACAAAAATCTCATTTTGGAAAAATACATAAGGAGCTTTTAAAAATAATTTATTGTAAATCTTGCTATACAATATACCTTATATTTATGGTTACTATGCTCTTCATTGCTACATTTAAACTTTTCCTTAGTTCTTGCTTTTTAATCTTTTATCAGTTTTTTGAGATTGTTGATTACTCTCTTCAAATTTCATGATACTGTTCACTTGATCTTCCTACTTCTCTGACTGCTCCTTCTCATCCTCCATATCCTGCCTTAGAATCATAAATAACTCCTTTGTACTGGGCCCATTTCTCTTCTTCCTCCATACACACTCTCTCTTTTACTCTCTACATTTTTGGTGATCTCATTTGGCTCTTTTGGGTTTGATTATCTGCAGCTAATTCCCAGATCTACATATCCAAAACTAATCCATCTCCACATGAGTATGCAAAATAGAACTCATTTTTCCCCCCACTAAACTCACCCATCTTCCAAACTTCTGTATTTCTTTTGAAAGCACCACCTCCATCCTTCTAGTCATCTTGAATTACAATTTCACTCATCTTTTATTCTTTCCTCTCTCTCACCCCTGCCCCAAATCATATGAATAGTTCAGTTGCCGAAAGAGTCAGAAAAACATTTTTGTCTACAAAACCTAATACAACCAATGTGAAAAGAAACAGTTTCTTAAATAAAGTGTAAGGAGAGACAGACCATTAGCTGGATTAGATAGAGAATTTACCCTTAGATAAATAATTGCGTAGACCTGTTTGATGACAATGAAATGACTCCGGCTTTGGGATACTGTAGACTCTCAGTACATTTGCATTTGACATTTTTTTTCTTTTAGTTTGGAAGATTATAATTTGAATGTTGTAAACCACATATTTAGAGATGACAGGAGAGCTAAATAAGGACTGTTTGTTTCACAAATGATAGAAAGGTGTATTTAATGAGTTATATCTTACAATTGAATGATTTGTTACTGGGAGGCTTTGATATGAAGCTCTTGGAAGTAGGTAAGGAGCTGTCTGGGATAGTGTGAAGAAGCCAGCTGGAAATTCAACTAATAGGAAGGTTCAGTTGCTGTTCTCAAAGTCTGATGATTGACAGAGTCATTATTTGCAGATTGGCTGGAGAATAGTCTTAGAGTAGCTGTTGTGGGTTGAGCTATTACCCTCCAATGACAACTATAGCTTCAGAGAAGTAGAATCTCAGAGAGGTACCTGGCTATTCTTTCCTGGCCTCTCTGAGATGTTTTACATCTATTTTCTTAGAACATTACATGGAGCTGGTTAGACTGAACAATCCTATCGAGTGAGAGCTGGCTGGGCTTGTTTAAATTGCCTAGAGAACCAACCTGGGCACAGTGGCAGTTCTCTGCCTTAGGGGAATTGAATATCACTACAATAGCTTCATACTTTCTTAGCAACTTGTTGAGGATGATTGTGAGTTAAAAGAACTTGTTACTTATTTTTCAGCTCCAGAGCAGAGGAGGAGGGGATTTAACAAGGGGAAGATTGGTGAAGAACAGAAGAGGAGCAACTAGCACTGAAATAGATTCTTGTGGTGTAGATTATTGATGAAGAGACCTAGAACATCAAGACCTGCTGTCCAAATTTACCTTCTGCACGTGGGTTTCCACACTTAGGCAACTTCCTGCAAAGTTTCTATAAATATCTGCCTACTTTCCACCACATACATTGTGTGTCTTGGTGGGGGAGTTTGACCCAAAAATATCAGAGGTGGGGAACCTGCAGCCTCAAGGCCACATGTGGCCCTCTAGGTTCTCAAATGTGGCCCTTTGTAAAGTTTGTATTCAGTCAAAGGGCACTTGTGGCCTCGAGGCTACAGGTTTCCCATCCCTCCATAGGCAGACTCTGATGTGTTGATTATCCCTACATTTGCTTCATATTGATTTGCTTTGATATGATTATTCCCACTTATCCCAGATAGTTAAGTAAATGTTTTATTTTTAATAGTTAATAGTGTAATGGAAAATTATTTTGCGTAAATGGAAATCAAACCAATGGGGATTCAGGTGTTATAATGATGAGTGATAGGAGTATATCCCCACAACAGGGTTATCCTAGGACCCCGAGAGACACTTCAAATTTTCAGAACTGCCAGTGTGAGAGCAGTGTGAAAGAACTAACCTGGAAAGTAAGAGAGGTTGGTAAGCCCACTTGAGATGCCATATAATCAATCACTGGCTAAGCTTTTTGACTCTGTTTCCAAATCATCTTTCACAGCTTTCTCATTCTCTTCTCTCATGGCTATTGCCCTAGTCCAGGATCTCTCCCAAAGACTATTACAATGACCTTCTAATTGGCTACAAACCCTTCCCTTCTGAAATTTATAACTCACACAATTGAGAAAATAATATTCTTTTTTTTTTGCTAGGAAATGGGGTTAAGTGACTTGCCCAGGGTCACATGGCTAGTAAATATCAAGTGTGTGAGGTCAGATTTGAACTCCAATTATTACTGTTTTTATCTTTTGTTATCTTTTCCAGATTGATAGATATGAGGTAGAATCTCAGAGTTGCTTTAATTTGCATTTGTATTACTATTAGCTAACATTTATACAGTTTAAGGTTTTGTATATATTAACTCAGTATTTTGGATTTTGTTTTCCTGTGGTTGTTTATAGTTTGCATTTCTTTATTTGAGAACTGCATGTTAATGATATTAACAATAATAATAATAATAATAATAATAATAATAATAATAATAATTTAACTATTAAGGAATGGCTCTTATTCTTATATATTTGTATCTATTCTTTACATATCTTGAATGCTAGAACTTTATTAAAATACTTTATTGTGAAGATTCTCCTAAGGTGTTGTTTCTCTTCTGATTCTATTTGCTTTGTGTATTCAGCAGCTTCTCAGTTTTAAGTAATTAATATTATTCCTTTAAGATTCCATAATAATCTCTATGCTTTATATAGATAACACCCTTATCCTAACCATAGTTGTGAAAAATTATCTTCTTTTTTTCTTTCAATTTTTATTTTTCAAATTTCTCAAAGCTATTGATGATATGACCAGTTATGTTTAGGTCACCTCTCCATTTGGAATGTGTTGTGGTATATGGCACAGTATGTTGCTCTATACCTATTTGGTGTTAGACTGATTTGCAGTTTTGTTTTTTTAAGCAATTTTTGTCACACAGGAGGTCCTTATGTAAGTAGTTGGTGTCCATGGATTTATCAAACATTTTTATGTCTGATTGCTCTGAGATGCCTTTCTTTCCATTGATCAACTTTGTGATTTATTTTTTAAATAAAGACCATATTTGTGATGACTATTAGATTATGAGCTTCTTGAGGGCAGGGACTGTCTTTTGCCTCTTTTTATATCCCCTGTGCTTAGCACAGTGTCTGACACATAGGAGGTGCTTAATAAATGGTATTCTTTTTTCATTATTTCTGTTGGGATACTTGACCTTCTAAGCCTTATGGTTAATTTTGTTATTATTTTGTACATATTTTTAAAATAACTTCTAATACTTTAATTGGTATGGCACTAATTTTATAAGTTAATTTATATATAAAATCGTCATTTTTTGTTGTATTGGCATAAAACAATCTTAATTGTTTGTGTTACTTCATTTCTGTAAAATTCTTTTTGCAGTTCTATTCATCTAATCCCTGGGCAGGTAAGTGGCACAGTGGAAAGAGTGCTGGCCCTGGAGTCAGGAAGGCCTGAGTTCAAATTCAGCCTCAGACACTTGCTAGCTGTGTGACCCTGGGAAAATCACTTGACTCTGTTTGCCTCAATTTCCTCATCTGTAAAATGTGCTGGAAAAGAAAATGGCAAACCACTCCAGTATCTTTGCCCAAAAAACAAAGCAAAACAAAAAACAACAACAAAAACCCAAATGGGGAGATGAAGAGTAGGATGCAACTGATTAACTAAACAATCACACAATTCCTGTATATGTTGGCAATTATCTGTGTCTTGATAAATGGACTCCCAGATATTCTATACATGTTCTAGCAAATTTTCATTGAAATTATTTTTCTATTGCTTCCTGCTAGGTAGTAATACAGCACCCCTTCTTACTGACTCCCCACATTGCTCTTACATTCCTGGTTTGGGGTCCCCAGAGGGTGGCTGACTAGTGGTACTCTCAAGTTATAGGGTTAACTAGGAAGAACTATATCTCTAGCACTGATACTTTTACAAACCTCTCCCTGTCCTCTTACACTGAATGCTTCTAGTTAGCGAACAATTAGCCCTCCAGATTTAATTAGTTGTTGTGCCCAGGCTAGAACTGGAGAATCTATTCAGAAGCCTGGTCCTACTAGTGATTGGCATAGGAGATTTGACCTGTCCCATTTCTGGTCTGTGGCAGTTTGCCCCATCATAGACATGGTGGCAGCCCCCTGCTCTTAGGGCTCACCATATTAATGCTGAATTTAGGATGGACACTTGATCACCACAGTGCCACTGTAGCTCAGAACTCTCAACCTTGAGACCCACCAGCCTTCCCAATGTATCACCTGGCTAGATCTTAATTGGTTTTAGAAAAGTCTTTCCTGAAAAGTCATAGGAAGAACAGTTGATACAAAACATTTCTTCCAAGTCTGCAGCATACTTTCTCATAAATACACACAATATCTATGAAAAGAATAGAATCAAACTTTAAAAAAATTTTTTGTAAATGCTTCATTCATTTTAAACTTAAATACAAAATGCAAAAAGGATAAAAAAAAGATCATTGCCATGTACACAGGAGAACATAAGAGAGGATTCAATATAAAACAATAAATTTCCACTTCAGGAAAACCTATAAAATAAATACTATACATTGTTTTTAAAGCTACTCCAGTTTTTCTTTGCTTCCTTGTAGGTTTTCTTTTGTTCTATGCTGTGTACTTTTAACTTTATTTTCCCTCCTCCCATCTCCCTTTAGAAAGCTACAATTAAACATGGATCTATATAAACATACACATATATGTAAAACTCTACTATGCGTATTTCCAATTGTTATCTCTTTCTCTGAAGGTTGATAGCATCTTCTTTTATAGGTCCAAATCATTTCATGTGTTTTTTTAAATTAACCAGCTCATTCTTCCTACATTACAGTACTATTCCAGTGAAATCACATCCTATCTGAGAGATTGTCTAATTGTAATTTAAAATAATCAAAATTATCCATTTTACACTTCCACAATGCTCTTGCCTTATGATATAATTTAAAGTCTGATGCTGTTGAATCTCCTTCCTTACATTTTTTCCCCTGGTTTCTTTGAAATTCCTGACCTTTCATTCTTCCAAATGATTTTTGTTCTTATTTTTTTCTAAGTCAGTGAGAGATTTTTTTTTTTTTAGTAATTTAATTGGGATGGCATTGAATAAATAAATTAGCTCGGTAAAGCTGTAAATAATGCTTTTATTATATTGGCTTTACCTACCCATGAACAATAAATATTACTCTAATTATTTAGATCTGACTTTATTTGTATAAAAAGGTGTTTTATATTTATGTTCATACAGTTCTTGTGTCTGTTTTGGCAGGCATACTCTCAGGTTTATCGTATTGTCTAGTTATTTTAGATGGTCTAAAATAATATTGTATGATATTGCTGACATGTAATAGAGTTTCCCTATTTTTCCCTTTTGATTAAACCTATTTTAAATTTAATTTTGTCTGATATCATGATTATTACCCCTGCTTCTTTTACATAATAAATTCTACTCTTGCCCTTTATTTTATTTTTATGTGAATCTCTCATTTTTATTATATTTCCTGAAAGCAACATATTGGTGAATTCAAATTTTTAATTTGCTATCTGTTTCCTGTTTTATCAGTAAATTCTTCCCATTTGCATTCTAAGCTATAATTACTTGTGTATTTCCCTCCTTCCTATCTTTCCTCACCTTATTTACCCTATCCTTCCTCATTCCTCTACTTATACCCACTACCTTGCCCTCCTGTTCCTTAAATTACTGACCCCTCTAAGAGTCCTTCCCTTATCCTCTCCCCCTGCTCTGTTCCCTTTGCCCTCTTATTTCTTTCTGAATTTAGAAGACTTTTATACCCTTCTAGATATATATATATATATGTGTATATATATATATATATGTATATATATATATATGGTTTCCTCTTTAACCCATTCCTGATCAGAGTAAGGTTCCAGCCCTACTCACACTCCCTCCACTAGCTTCTGTATCAATTCTTCCTTTTATGCCTCATTTGCGTGAAATAATTACTCCTTATTTCTCCCTACAGTTTTTTTTTTGTTTTAGAATCAATTCATCATACACAGCTCAGCCCAAGCCTTTCTTCCAAACTACCCAAATAATGATGACAGTCATCAGTACTGATAACATTTTTACATGTAGGAAGTAAACAATTTGACCATATTGTGTCCCTTATAATTGGTCTTTAATGTTTACCTTTTATTTCTCCTGGATCTTAAACGTTGAATTTTCCATTAAGTTCTGCTGTTTTTGTCACAAACACCTGAAAGTCTTTCCGTTCATTAAATGTCCATTTTTTAAAATTCAGAATTATACTTTGTTGGGTAAGTTACCATTGGTTGTAACCCCAGCTCTTTTGCTCTATGAAATATAATATTCCAAGTCCTATAGTAGCTGCTAGACCTTGTGTAATCCTTATTGTAGTTCTGTGATATTTAATTATTTTTTCTTGTTGCTTGTAATATTTTGTCCTTAACCTGGGAGCTTTGAAATTTGGCTATGATTTGGCTATGATGGCTATTATTACTGTAAGTTTTCCTTCTGGGATCTCTTTCAGGTGGTGATAATTTTTTTTTCTATTTCTGCTTTGCTTTCTTGTTCTAGAACTTTAAGGCAATTTTCCTTGATAATTTCTTGTAATATAGGATCAAGATTCTTTTTTATTGTACTTTTCAGGTACTCTGACTATTTTTATATTATTTCTCCTTGATCTGTTCTCCAAATCAGTTGTTTTTCTGATGAGATGTTCCACATTCTCATCTATTTTTTTCTTTCTTTTGATTTTGTTTTATTATTTCTTTGTGTCTTAAAAATGCATTAGCTTCTCCTTGCCCAATTCTAGTTTTCAAGAAATTATTTTCTTCCTTAAGTTTTTGATTCTCTATTTCAAGTTGGTTGACTTTTCATAATTTTCTTGATTTTCTTGGATTGCTCTTATTTTTTTTCTTATAATTTCCCTTGATCTCTCTTATTTGCTTTTTAAAGTCCTTTTTAAGTTCTTCCAAGAACTCTTTTTGTGCTTGGGATCATGTGACATTTCTCATTGAAAAAGGAGTAGCTTTTTTAGCTCCATTATCTTCCTCTGAATTTGACCCTGATCTTCCCTATCCCCATAGTAGCTATCTATGTATGTTTTTTCTCCTTTGCTTGCTCATTTTATTTTTTTTAGCTGTTATTAGTATAATCCAGTTCTAGTACCAATATGTGGGGAATGATGCGCCAACTCTCTGATCCTTCTTACTGTTATTTTCTGAGGTCTGTCCTGGGACACAGCCTGGGATTTTCCTCTCCACTCCTAAGATAGGGCCCCTAGCCACACTGTCCCACAAATGCTCTTACTCCCTATGGTCCCTTTAGTGGCTGCAAACTACAGCTGTCCTCTCTGTCCTGGAACTGAAATCAGGGACTCTGTTCTTTTGCCAATGTCTACAGCCAGCAGGGTCCCCACTTCTCTGCTACTACACTCACCAGGCATATACTACCTCCTCCTCCCCACAATCTGGAACTTGTCTGATCAGGCAGCTGTGCTTAGTGTCCCTCAACAGTGGAAGGTCCTTCAGTTTTTTTCCCACTCAGCCTTCTGACCCTGACATTGTGAAGTGAAAGTTCCTGAGGCTGAATGCCTCCCAACCCAGCTGCCTCCAGGGCTTGTTTGAAGATTCCACAGAATAAGCCTGAAGGTGTTTGCACTTCACTCAGGCTGAATGTTGGCCCCTGGAGGTCAGATCTTTCTTGGGGTCTTTTTAGGTTGTATTAGTAGAACAACTGCTTTACCCTGACTTGCGTTTGTTTCTGCTACACTACATATCCTCTGAGGCTATGTTCTGTCTTTCTTTGTGGAGGAAATTTGAAGAGCTGAAAGTTTTCTGACCTACGCCTGCCATCTTCCCAGAATCCTCCCCAGGATCAGACTATAAGAACAAGCTGATGAGGCATGTACATGGAGTATATATGTGGCAAAGTATTACTCATAACACTTGTATTGGAAGTCCTTTTCTCCTTCTGGAGAATCCTTGTAAAGTTCCCCTTAAGTGCAGCTTTGTTCTGGGGTCTGAGGGTCATTGCCATTCTTGAGTTCATAGACAGAACTTTTCTCTAGAATGAAGGGGTCAAGTTCCCTGAGGTTGCCTTCCTTTGGGTGATTATAATTCTGCATTTATTTGTCCCCAGTATATCTCTCTGCTCCTAATGCAGATGGTGCCATCAGACACAATCACTACAGTGAATACTGATACGGCTCAGGTCATCATGGCTACTGCTCACAGATATTGTCTCTCAGACCACCTCCCAAGGTCACTTCCTGGATAAAGAATGAACAAACACAAAGATGTGGAGTCAGGTGCTCACAACCTTTCATAGCCTGATGTGAGATGGAGCAGTCACCTATCCCTCTATCTGGCTCAATCTTTAGCAGCTCAAAGTAGTCCTGCCTCCTTTCTGCCAAAAATTAAAGAGATCAGTGAAGGGACAGGTCACTGTTTTTGTATGTTCACTGAGTTTGGCTTAGTAACCCCTGAATCATCTGTTCTTCCAGCTCCACTGCCAACTAAAAAGGCTTTTCATGATTACATAGTACAAGCCCCTCAGTCATAAATGGCTGAAATTAGCTCCATCTAAGTTACTATGTGGTCACTTTGACTGGAACCCAGGAGGGAATATTTGAATATATTTCAAAGATTGGTTCCCAAAGGCTAGTTCATGCTTATTACATTCATATACAGAAAGGATGAGATTTTATGGGTTTCTCCATATTGTGCTACTTTATTGAAATTACTGTTTGAATTAATATTTTAGTTCTATCTCCAAAGTTTTCCAAATTAGAGGTGTCAAACATATGAACCTCATGGACCTATAACACTGCCAAATGCTGGCCAAACCATATTAAATATAATTGGGAAATATTTAATAAAATAAAGAAAAATACAACAAAACATAGATAGCATTAATACGTGGATTTCTAAAACAATGTGCACTCATAGGAATCCTAATGTATAGTTTAGTGATCCTTGTTTCTATTTGTTTGGCACAACTGCTCTAAATAAACCATCATGTAATCTGCAAAGAGTGATCATTTTGTTTCCTCTTTGCCATAATTACTAATTCAATTTCTTTTTCTTATTGCTGTTATTAGTTTTTGTAGAACTAGATTAAATGAATGGTGAAAATGGACAATCTGGCTTTTCCCATAATCTTACTGTAAAGACCTCTAGTGTTTCTTCATAACAAATAATGTTAGGTCTTGGTTTTTGATGGACACTGCTTACCATTTTAAATAAAGTCTGCTTATGCCTAAGCTTTCTAGGGTTTTTTTTTTTAACATAAATGACTTGCATTTTGTCAAAATGTTATTGGTATTTATTGATATAGCCATGTGATTGCTATAGTCTTTGTTATTAGTATGATTAATTCTGTTAATAGTTTTCTTAATATTGAACCAGACCTGAATACCTAGTATGAATCCAACCTGATCAAAATGAATAATTTTTGGAATCTATTTTTTCACTGTGCTATGTGAATATTTAATTCAATATTTTTATGTCAATATATTAGATAAAATGTTAGACTATTGTTTTCTTTTTCTGTTTTACCTCACTGGGTTGAGATCCCAGTATATTATTTGTTTCAAAAAATGATTTTGATAAGATGCTTTCCTTTTCTACTTTATGAAACAATTTATGTAGTTTTAGAGATTATTCTTTGAATTTGGGGTTTTTGAGAATTAATTTTCAGGTTTTTCAAATCCTTTTGCTAAGATTGGTTTGTTTAAATTCTATATTTCTTGTTCTGTTAGTCAGTATTTTATATTTTTGTATGTATTTATCTATTTCTCAATTTCTTCCTTATTGGTTGTGATTTCTGCCTCTTTATTTTTCATGTGAGTGACTTGGTTGGCCTTACTATTTTTTAAATCAAATTAGCAAATGGTTTGCCTATTTTATTAGTCTTTTAAAAAACAACCTGATTTTATTGAGTCATTCAATTTTTGTTTTCAGTTTTATTTGTTTATTCTTTGACTTTCAGAATTTCTATGTACTGTTTATTTAGTTTTTTTCAAAGTGTTGATTTTATATTTGCATACCCAGTTAATTGGCCTCTTGCTTCTCTTTTATTGAAAAACATGTTTAGAGATTTAATTTGTCCCCTAAAGAGTGCTTAGCTGCATTCAGGTTTTGGTATGTCAAATCATTACAGTTTTATTTGATAGATCTATGATTTTTTTCTTTGACACACAGTATTTAGTAGTGCCTTATTTAGTTTTCATATGTCCTAATCCTCTTTAAATCACCTTTGCTAATTATAATTTTTACTATATTGTGGTCAGTAAATGTGTTTAATATCACTTCTGTAGTTGTTTACAACCTCTTTATTCTCTAGGACATGGTCAATTTTAGTCAATATGTCGTGAAAAGGTGAGAAATATGAATACTCTGTATGATATACATTCAATAAATGCAGAAGTTCATTGTGTTAAATTCTATGTTGTTATGGTCTTCCCCTGATCACTCTACCAGTTAATAAGTAGGTATATAAGTAGCTAATATAAGGTAAAAATAAATAACAAATAGGAATTAAGAGTGGAAAAGGGAACATAGAAGCAACCAAAAACAAAAACAAAAAGCAAAAAAAAAAACCAACCAAAACAAAAAAACAAACAAACAACTCAATTAATTAAGGTCACATCTACATCTAGAGACTATGTGCTAAATTAGAAGAAGCCAGCTGGGTCGCAATAACAGCCGTTGGGTCTGCAAACTGCAGATAAAGTCCCAACATGCACAATAAAACCAGAGAAACGTTTTGCTAATTAAGGAACCCTAAGCAGGCTCTGATAACTTAGGGATGACATTGACATGCTGATGAGCTAATGCCTTGGTGGCATGGAGAAGAATCAGGTCATTCCTTGCCCCTCCCTCCTTTTAGAACCTTATAAAAATGGAACCTCCAAATCTACCTCCACCTACCATAAGTCCATGCTGCCCAAATATTCCCAACTCTGATCAGCAGTTACATAAGTGACTCTATGTCCTCCTTTCCCTCCTCCATCTATTCCCTATGCTGACTACCTCCCTTTCCAACCCCATTCCTCTCCCGTCCCTGGACCATCTGCCTCTGTACTCTTAGGGATGTCTCCTCACAGTTGGGTCATAATAGAACATCATCATAACTATTTCTAAATTTCCATTTGGATTCTTCTTCCTTCCCTCCTTCCTTCCTTCCTTCCTTCCTTCCTTCCTTCCTTCCTTCCTTCCTTTTTCACCTAGCTGGAAATGCAAGGGCCATTCAAAAATGTGATCTGATGGTTGGTTGGCATGGGAGCTTTGACCTGCTGAGTTTCCTATTTGTGTCTCTGTTTGTAGACACCTACCTGCCCCCCACCTCCAACCCAATCTCTACACAGATCCTTCTTCTAGGAGCTTAACATATTAATGTGGGACTTAATGTGGACACCTGATTGGCTTAGCCCACTGCAGTTAAGAACTCTTGGGCTAAAAATATCCACCAGTCTCAACCTCCCTGGAAGCCAAGACTACAGGAATGCACCACTATGCCTGGACCATAATGAAATAATCTGATATTAAGGCAGTTAGGTGGCACAATGGGTAGAGAAATGCGTTTATAGTCAGAAAGACCTGAGTTCAAATCTTGTCTCAGATATTTCCTAGTTGTATGACTCTGAGCAAATAATTAAATGTCAGTCTGCCTCAGTTTCTTCATATGTAAAATAATATCTGTAAAGTGCTTTTCAAACCGTAAAGCACTCTATAAATGCCAGCTATTATGTTGATTGGCATTTTGCCCCCTTCAGACTGATCAAGTATAGTTGCTTTTCTTTGACTCTGTTCCATATGTCAGTCTCCTTCATTGTGAACAAGTTTTTTCTCAAGGACTTGGGTTTGCCTAGAGCTCTGCTCATATCCATTTCAAGTGGAAATTCATTCACTTTACTGATCAAAAATTTAAGTGGGTTCCTATTACCTCTAGGTTAAAGGTTAAAGGTTAAACTCCTAACCCTGGCATTTACAGCCCTTCACAATTTGACTTAGTATATCTTTCTAACCTTTCTCATATCAGTTCCCTTCACATACTCTTCATTTCAGCCAAAATGATTTACTGTTTCTTTTTTTTTTCAGTCAGTTATAACCATAATTCTATTCTATTTTTAATGTTAAGTAGTTCTGTGCATTCTCCATTCTATATAATTTGAGAATATAGAATAAGGAATGTCTGAATGAATCAAAAGATGAAAAATAGAAAGGCCTTTATCAAAATACCCAAAAACACAATGCCAGAAATTGGAAATACTATAAAAAAAGTTTCATTTTACTATTTCTTGAATGTGGTATTCTTCTGCTTCCATTACACAGACTGCCTTTCCTCCCTATCTTATGTCTGGAATTCACTCCCTCTTAATTTGAAACTCTTAGAACCTGTGTCTTCCTTCAGGAATTATTTTAGGGACTATTTCATCTTACTTTAAATAATTTCACCCCCCTAAGTCTGTCCCATTTAGTTATCTGTGTTCATGTTGCATCCCCCTAGTAGAATGTAGGTCATTTGAGAGCAGGAACTCTTTTAATCTTTGTATCCTCAGCACCTAGTGTAATGCTTCCCCCACAATGGGTTTAGTAAATATTTGTTGAACTGAATAAAATTGTGGACTATAGTAAATAAGGAAATTCTGTTCTTGTCCCTAGGAAACATTACATCTCTGAGATTCTTTAACATATAAACAAGGAAAACATAACTGGAAGGGAAAATTTATTGTAGCCTCTGGGTGATAGCCAGTATAGATTTAAAAGATCAATTTAAATATACAAAATAATTAGAAAATTCCCCTCTGGTAGAATGAATGTGAATACTCAAATGGTTCTGTTTTTTAATGCATATCATAAATATTGCCATGAAATTTTCTAAAAATATCAAATAACTTCTCTAACTCTTGCCTACTTTACTAAATTCAAGGATAAGCCTCAGATTACTTTTAAAGTACCCAAATGTAGCAACTGGGAGCAACCTTCAACCCCTTCCCACTCAGTTATACAGTGGATCCCCAAAACAAGGCACAATGTTCAAGGAAATATATGGGTTTGCATCCATCTAATCAAAATCATATCTGACAAAAACATATTAACTCCTTTTTCTAGCCTGTCAAAGGACACAATTAGTTCAAAATAAAGTCATAAGTCATAAAGGGAATAGTGGTAAATAGTGGTAATAATGGTAAAAAAAAAGTAATAAAGCATTTATTCTCTAATATTGATAAATACCCACAAATACACACATCATTAATGGGAAGAGTGGATCACTATTGGTAAACATTTATGAAGAGGGACACACACATACAAAGTACTTATGGCCAACATACATGTTTGGAGGAATAAATAATGCTTCTGACACTGCAGGGCCATTGATGTCATCAGGTACTATCACTACACTGCTTCTATCTTCTCTCTTTGCCAAGGATAAAATCTGTTAAAGGCATTGGTCCTTGCTAGTCTCACATGCTCTTGGTTTAATAGTGTCCTATGCAGTTCTGGTGTGAGGGGTTGTTGAACCCTTTACAGATGCTCATCCACCTTTGGTGTCTACCTTTTACCCAACTCTCACCTGTGGTGGAGCTTCTCAAGAAGCTATAGCATACACAGCAGCTACATCCCAGTAAAACCATCTCAGTAGATGGGCTAAACAAAGTTGAGGTTAACTGACAGGCCTCAAACCCCTTGGTGAGGTAGGAGGATGTATACACCAGCCATGTGAAGACTTCCCTGGGCAGAATGGGCAGATAAGAGCAATGGCCATGAAGGCAGCTGAAACTGGTGCTGTGGAGTGCTTAGAACTTGGTCAGACATTGAAGATTTCAAGGTCATCCTCTGCATTCCATACCATCATCAGTTGTCTTGACTTTTGTCTTGCCACTGGACTTTGATGACTCTGGAAGAGAGAGTGAGGATGATGACTTTGCAGTTCTGCCTCACTAAAATCCAATTCCTATTCAAGGCAAGACATCCCCCCATGATGTTATTGGTCCTCTTCAAAAATGAAGGACAAAAAACATTAGTCTTATAGTCACAGCCAGGCTCAATCCCATTGGACATAAAGTGTTTGACTTTTCCTCTGTTTTCAATTTGTGACTTTGAACTGAGGTGATGGAATGGAGCTACCCCATTCAAATAACGACTTCAGGTTATCTTTTTTTTTTTTAAGTTTAACTTCATGGTTGCTGACGATAGTCTATCAGCATTCTCATTGTGACAAGGTTAGAAACTTCTCATGGCTCCCTTCTTAATTTCTTATTGTTGAAAAGCATTGAGGTAATATCAGTTTAAAAGCTACCTTCCAGCAAACTTCCAAGATCTCTCTGGATTTGTCCCCTTCTTCCAGTTCCTAAACCCCAAGGTAGTTTGGACTTCCTATGCAAATTATTGGCAAAGGTAAAGGCACAGGAACAAACCCTAATCCCAAGGGCAAATTCATTGTTATTCTCTTTTCCATTGGTATTCTTGGTCACATTTTTGAGATCTATCTATCTATCTATCTATCTATCTATCTATCTATCTATCTATCT